>NW_027172261.1:0-37500 GCF_036898095.1 Palaemon carinicauda | reverse complement strand
AGATGCCATGGACTACTGAGGAAAAGACATTTATAGTTAAGGTATTTTTTCAGTTGAAGTCTATCCACGCCGCTCAATTGCAATTCATTTTCTGTTATCAGGTCACGCGAACTCGAAGAACAATATCTTCTGGGGTAGCACACCCCCTGAGCACTGTCTGCAAAGTCCATTACACTCGGTGAAGTGCACTGCCACGGAAGCCATCTCCAAACATGGCATCATTGGACCATTCTGTTTCGAGGACGGCACTGAGCTGTCTTTGGCAATCCACACCGAGTGATATCTCCAGGTGCTTGGCAAGTTCTTGGTTGATAGAAAGAAGTCTTCAGGGTCCTCCAGTGGTTCCAGCAGGATGGTGCCACCCCACACACTTCAAACGAATCGTTGGCATGGCTACAGCAGCGTTTCCTTGACCGACTGATCAGCCGCAGGTGTGACCCGGAATGGTCACCGCATTCACCAGACCTGAACCACCCAGATTTTTATCTTTGGGGATAACTTAAGGACAGGATATATGTAAACAACCCCCTGACAATCCCTTACCTGAAGGCAGCAATCACTGAAATGCTGGCAATATCTTTTAGTTTGTTCTCAACTTTAAGGGCTCTACTTTTGAGAATAGCAGGTTGATGGCAATGATTTGGAAAAGAAAGCACAGTATTGTTAGATGTTATTCTTCCATCACAATTCCCCACGTTTATTGCAGCCCAAAAGATTCTATTTTCCTTTTGCTTATCTACAACGGAATGATAACATTCGTTAAGAAGTTTCTTGCTAACTTTATTAGTTTTTCCTATCTCCTATGTAGCGATCGGCTGGTAATATATATATATATATATATATATATATATATATATATATATATATATATATATATATATATATATATATATATATATATCTAGAAAATAACTCCAATACACTTCTGATCTTGGGAAACCTTTGGTGTTTAAAAAATATGAAAAAAGCTAAGTACATTCAGTCTTCGTTTAAGGTTATGTTCAATTATACAACAACAAATATAACGTAATTTTACCATATTTCAATGCCCTGTATTAAAGTAATCGGCAAACAACCAATTTAACACGTTTTTACTATGCTAGAGTCGACAATCTCTCTCTGTCTCTCTCTCTCTCTCTCTCTCTCTTAGTATGTCTTTTGTTCTACCTTTGTTGTTTTTAGAGTCCCTGCTCCTCTGTTTATTACGTTTCTTCTCAAGTGAAATGCATCAAGGAATGACTTCTTTCAATTAATTACTGTCTCTTGCTTGTTCTCTCATATCTGGACTCTCATCATCATTCACTTGTAATGTCCCTTATTGATAGCTTTTATACGCTTCTGTTTAATTCCATTGCTATCCATACTGTGCTCTCTCCTCGTGTGTATATATTGTTCAGTGGCTACTCTCTTCTTGGTAAGGGTAGACGAGAGACTTTTTCTATGGTAAGCAGCTCTTCTAGGAGAAGGAGACTTCAAAATCAAACCATTGTTCTCTAGTCTTGGGTAGTGCCATAATCTCTGTACTATGGTCTTTCACTGTCTTGGGTTAGAGTTCTCTTGCTTGAGAGTACACTCGGGTGCACTGTTCTACCTTGTTTCTCTTCCTCTTGTTATTTTGAAGTTTTTATCCTCTTGTTATCGCTCGATTGAAATATGAAAATTAAGTTACGACCTAAACGTTATGGACAGTAAAGTTGGAGAGGAAGAGGTATAGCAGTAATTCCTGATAAGTAGAACTCGGTAAGGGAAAAAGTTTATAACATAAACAGCATAAATGTTAATAGTAAAGGAATAAAAATCATCCTTATGAGTTAAAGCTTAAGTTTTTAGAATGAGCGATATAAAAAGAGTTTCAGAGAGAGAGAAAGAGAGAGAGAGAGAGAGAGAGAGAGAGAGAGAGAGAGAGATTCTTGTCTCAAAGACTATTTAGTTCTCTTGCTTGAGGGTACACTTGGGCACACTAATGTGTGTATTTGTGTATATATATGAGTGTGTATAAATGTATGTGTATATATATTGTATATAGTTTGGCCAGGGCACCAGCCACCCGTTGCGATACAACTACTAGAGAGTTATGGAGTCCTTTGACTGGCCAGACAATACTACATTGGAACCTTCTCTCTGATTACGGTTCACTTTCCCTTTGCCTATACATACACCGAATAGTCTGGTCTATTCTTTACATAATCTCCTCAGTCCTCATACCCCTGACAACACTGAGATTACCAAACAATTCTTCTTCACCAAAAGGGGTTAACTACTGCACTGTAATTGGTCAAAACCCTAAGACGTTGTGCTTCCTTTTCTGGTTATCGAGAGACATCCACACTTTCTTTGAGCGACCACATACCGTATAGTGAGGGAGGTAAACTGTGGGCATTACCTTCTGCTTCCTTTCTTTCATCTCATTTAGTATGACCTAAATTTACCAATCGAAATCTTACCAGGGTAAAGTTGTGATTGCTATTGCCTTAAGGGAGGAACATAATATCTTCCTGGCAAGCGATCCACAACTCTTAAATTGGTACCTTCTGGTCTTGACATACATAATAACTGCATATATAAACACACTATATAATACAGACATTTACTGTATATATGATATGTGTGTCATGTATCACATGTATATATACTGTATATAGATATATGTTTACATGTATATGTATGCGTATATCATATGTACCTGTAGCCTACATATATATATATATATATATATATGTATATATATATATATATATATATATTATATATATATTATATATATATATATATATATATAATATATATATATATATATATATATTATATATATATTATATATATATATATATATATATATAATGTATATGCGTGTATTTTTGTGCTTGTTTATACAATTAATTGCCATTTAAGTATTTACTAAAAGAGCTTTATGCATGTAGGTATGTACAGAATTCCTTACAATATTTTTGTTAAATTAGTGATCTGAAAAACTTCCCTTTTATTCCTTCGTTATGTGAACTCAGCTTTGTAATGCTGTAATGTAATGTACGATTAACCATTGTAGACTTCCTTCAGTATACTTTATTTAGAGATTGAACAGATCTCCATCTCTTCCCAACTTTTGTAATAATCATGCAGATTTTATGAGTAGTCAGAAGGATTTATGAGGAAATAAGTAAAGAGTTAGTCACTTAAGTTAGAAAATGTATGTTTCATAGGAAATATATTGACTACTAAACTTTTCCCAAATCTTCGTTGATTTTTTTTTTATCTTGGCTAAGATCATTAAATACTCGGTTCATCAGGCCTCGATATTAAAAATGTATCTGTTTAGAGAACCACCACTTTGCTAGAGTTTCTGTAGTAGTAGTAGTTGTAGTATAAGATTTTTACCGCTTCGTATAAAGGCATGCACGCATATGTATATATATATATATATATATATGCGTTTATGCCTTTATACGAAGCGGTAAAAATCTTACACTACTACTACTGCTTCTAAAAGAAAATTTAGCAAAGTGGCGGTTCTCTAAACAGATATATTTCAAAATTAAACAGCCATAGTAGCGCCAGCCAGCTGAGAATCTTGGAGTCTTTATACATTTTTAAGACAAAACCCAGCTTGAATGAGGGCTTACCTGTTTAGTCGTCTCCTGCGGGTGACTAGGTATATTAGTTATTAAGTCTTATATATAGTTATATGTATAATAAGTCTTTTAAATGGTTTTATGTCCCTTAATTAGTCTGATCTTAGAGCTAGTTGGGCAACCATGGAAGTATATCTTCCTAACTATGTACTTAGGAAGATTTCTATTAAAAATCAATAAATTTCTTGCAACATTATTCATAAGCAATTTGTTTTCCATAGCATCCATTTATACACAGTTATTAGCAAAAGTGTTACGACACTGCTTATGCATATAACAGGGAATTTTGAAAAAGAGGTTACTAGTCTTATTTTCATTATATTCGAGATTTTGTTTTTATGAGCAGGGACGTTTTCAATAGACCAGTACAACCATGATTACTAACTCATGTCTTCTTTTCATCATTCTTCCTTCCCCAACTAATCCCTCATTCTCAGATTTAGTTCAGATTTTATATCTCAATTCTCAAGTCAGTTTTCAACATCGTTTTTCAGGTAACGTTAATCTTCAGAATTGCTCGGTAGGTAAATTCTCTCTCTCTCTCTCTCTCTCTCTCTCTCTCTCTCTCTCTCCTCGTTCCTATGTGGGTCCTACATTTTTATCTTGGAGAGAACAGATTAGTTTGTTGCTCAGAATGTGACTTAACTAGAGTTTCTAATCAAATGAGCATTTTCTTTTGATATTTTTAATTTATTCCTATTTTAATAACAGCCTCAATATTATACTTCAATCGTGTCTTCTTTTTGTTGTCAAACTTTTACTTCATAGACCTCCTGCAAATGTCGTGTCACCTCCTCTGCTGAAGTTGAAGGTCCTGCACAATTTTCTTCGTTTAATTACTATTTTGACATTTTATATCTTGATTATAAAGTCTGTGATGACATGATTGCTTTCTATCGTAATTGCAAAAGTTCAGATCCTCATGTGTAGGGCATAAGTGATATTTCTCTCTCTCTCTCTCTCTCTCTCTCTCTCTCTCTCTCTCTATTTTAAGGCATTGGGAAATGTAAGCAATGAATTTGATGAAGCTATTGTCTTCCTCCTTTAAGATAAAGGACATTCGTAAATGAAACATCATTCTGTGAATATGAGTTGATATAAAGCATCTCGTTGGATATATGCGTGAAAAGTGTTATAGTTTATATAATTTATATATGAAATATCCGTTTTAATGTTGTTAATATTTTTAAAATATTTTACTTTAATTATTCGTTACTTCTTATATCGCTTATTTCCATGTTTCCTTTCCCCACTGGGCTATTTTTCCATGTTGAAGCTCTTGGGCTTATAGCATCTTGCTTTTGCAAATAGTGTAGTAGCTTAGCTAATAATTATTATAATAATAATACAAACAACAGGTTGGTACGCTTTGCCTGTACAGTTTTGTTTCAAGTAGAACATCTAATTCTAATTACAATTTTATCATCTTTTTTTTTTTTTTGCATCTTGCTGTCCAACCTCTTAAACCTATTGACCCATAATGCAACAGAATTTGTACTCACTGTATTAGCATGATACGTCGCCTCCCGCCCAAAAACAAAGAGATGTTTCCAAAATTCTTCAATAAGGGATTATTCTGATTTCTGTGACTTTTTTATAACTTAATCTTGAAGTTAGATGATGTTTTCGATCGCTATTACAAAATCCTTCTGGTTAGAGTCTACACGTTAGCCTCTCTCTCTCTCTCTCTCTCTCTCTCTCTCTCTCTCTAACAGAAACCAGGTCACACACATTCCTATTGGAAGACGGGTCTTGGATCATGTTCATTTTCCTGTCTTGTATCGTAGCCTCCATTTCCTTGTGCTCTTCTGGTTCGGGTCTCTATGTACGACCTAATATCTTCAGGATATTTCCTCTTTATTATTAGAATTGTATTTATTGTTATAATGTATTTGCAGTTGTTCCCTCTGAACCTGGTTTGCTCTGGTTCCACATCGTAATGACCTTCGATGTCAGGATGCCAGAGAACTTCAAATCATTCATTCTTCCATATGTTACTTCACCTCCGTTCCCACTTTTATTTCGTAGGCTGTAATTTTTATTTTCCTTCGATTTGACAGTCCATATGAAGTGAAAGACATTAACATAATTGGATGGCTTTTGTAGTTTGATTCTAAACAGTATATCGCTTTTTGTTCTCATGTTTACCTTATCGTTAGATAAGCTCATAACCTACACTACTTCGTCTTTGTCCCACAATGGAAAGTTACAAGTTACATTAAATGACTTTGACTTCATTTGTATAAAAGAATAAAAGACTTCATGCATTGGCAGAAGAGAAGACGTCTCTCTCTCTCTCTCTCTCTCTCTCTCTCTCTCTCTCTCTCTCTCTCTTCCGAAGAAAGCTAATAGATTCCATATTAGAAGATCGGTAAGCAAGAGGGATACTGCCTCTTTTCCTTGCAAAATACTGAGATCTAAACAGCGAGTCAGATTAAACCACTTTCGACTTCCTCTGGCGTCTGCCCGAGCGATGCAGACAGACATTTCTCGCAAATGGCAGATACGTGTTCATATATATGATCTTTATTGGACAATGACTTGAAATAGCGTTCATTAGAATATTACATAAATGATTTTTACGACCTAACCTGAAGCTGTGCATGGTCTTTGACCAAAATGTTCAAATCTAGTCCTCCTTTCTTTCATCTTCTTGTGCAACTTCTCTAACTATTACCTCATTGTGCAACGGAATCTGTTCATGGTTGCGCTTACACAAGTAGTAGTGTTCTTTCCTCACCACCCCCAGAGTCAGTCATATTTTTCAATATCTGCAAAAGTAGTTGAGTAAGGGTTGATTTCAATCAAATTTTTTATATTCCAAATATGGATTCTAAAGTCAGCTTTTACATCAAGGACTTGGATTTATATCACATTAATTTCGTATTCTCTCTCTCTCTCTCTCTCTCTCTCTCTCTCTCTCTCTCTCTCTCTCTCTCCAATATGACGAAGGTCTGAATGAGTGTCCTTTTCCATAATTTTGTGGACTACCTTTCGCCCCTGTCTCCTCTATAGAGAACTTCCAGCCATACAGAGATATAATTTCTAGTCTCTCATATCGAGGTCTATTTTAATATGTGATGTGCAGAGCCCATCGTTTCCTATTCTAGTGTCAAAGCCTTTACATTTACTTATGCCAACGAAGTTGGTTATGGTTTTTGCCCCTGTTGCCACAATATTTATCAAAGAGGAATGATACTTGCAGGAATTAACTTACGTTAAAAGCTGAAAACGATTAGATTTTGGAAGGTCAAGCAAAATATCCAATTCACGTAATCAGCCATAAGTTTGGACATCAAACTTGGTTCATGTTTAACCGCGTGAAATTCAAGCCAATTAATACAAATTAAAGGTTAAAGGTTAAGGTTATAATAAGTTCGAGAAAATAAGCTGCCGTAGCAGAGGTCTGCGCTCTACTGAGTGCCCCTCAAGTTAAAGTATTCTTTTAAGCATTGCAAGATTTACATCATAATTGTAGCCTTATTATTTAGTTGTGAAGTTATCAGGTAACCAAATTACGTAAAACTTTCTTCTTGTTGCCGCAGTTTTTTTTCTTCTGCCAAATCTATTATTTGAAAGTTGACTTCATTGTCGGTAAACAATGTATTTCTTTATTGTATGTCTTAAGGCGAGTAGAAATGGACATGTTACTTTGATATAATTGAAGAATTATCCAAGTAAGGAAAAAAAAAAAGACTAAGAAATGAAAATGCAATTCCCCAACATTCCTTCTTGTAAGATATTCCACATCATTTTATTTTAGTATCGTTTCTACCCATTTTATTAATCCAATTAGATTGAGATCATTTTACTTCGGTGTTGCTCAATGAGAGAGAGTGCTCTGGTGCATCAATGCAGTTGCATTTCATCCATTTGGCTACGCTAAGAAATGGTCTTGGGTAGTGAGTGCCATAGCCTCTGTAGTACCATGGGCTTCTTCCACTCTCTTGTATTAGAGTTCTCTTGCTTGAGGGTACACTCGGACACACTATGCTATCTAATTTCTCTTCTTCTGGTTTTGTTTTCAAGTTTTTATATTTTAAATAGGAAATATTTATTTTAATGTTGTTGATCTTCTTAAAATATTTTATTTTTCCTTGTTTCCTTTCCTCACTGGGATATTTTTCCCTGTTGGAACCCTTGGGCTTATAGTATCTTGCTTTTCCAACTTGGATTGTAGCTTAGCAAGTGATAATAGTAATAACAGTTCTTGTGGTATTTTTCACTGTTAAAGTGTAGTGGCTTTTGTCTCTCGTAAAGTAGGGAACTTACTCAGCTCAGACCCTTTTTCTTATCCGAAGCTGAAACCAGTAAGAAATTGTAAAAATTCTAGCATTTCTTTTTTCCAATAGAATTTATCATATTTTCCCACGTTGCTGCTTAGAATCGGTCAATAGTGCAAGGGTTAAATATTCCAAGTCTTAAGGATTTTTTCTTTATGTTTTATTTAAAATGATAGAATCTCAGAACTTACCCTAAATGGTAGGTTACTACTTAGAGAGAGAGAGAGAGAGAGAGAGAGAGAGAGAGAGAGAGAGAGAAATCTGAAATTAGAATTTTGTGATTGCCTTCTTTCATTTTTTGCCCTCAATTTTACCTATAATGGAAAAGAGATTTTTTTTTTCGGGGACAGGGGAAAGGAAAGGCGTAATGAGAAAATGGACCCACAAAAGGAGTTTTGGGGGCTGGGTGTCAGGGTGCTATAGGACCGTCTCTCTCTCTCTCTCTCTCTCTCTCTCTCTCTCTCTCTCTCATAGCAATATAGTATTATGACTATTCCCTTTTTAACACTGGTATTCCAATGTGGTGTAGGTCTTCATCCATGTCTCTTTTCTTATCAATTTGTGAACATTCACTCGGCCACTTATAATGCTTCGTTCTTTTCTATTGAACAATATCAGCTATATTAGACTGTCTTTTTTTAAGAGGTTATCATCAGACACAGGTCTCATATTTCCATGTTCTAGTTTATAGTGCTTTTTTATATTGAACGCTATTTTTTACCCTTCCTAGTAAAAAAAAAAAAAACTCCTGTGCTGTTTTATCAGGTCATGAGGTTCCAGCAATATTCATTATCCCGTCGGAGTGAATCGATTCTTAAGAGACAATCAATCGATGTATTTTGGTACGTGATTCTCTCTCTCTCTCTCTCTCTCTCTCTCTCTCTCTCTCTCTGTGTGATCAGATTCTATACGGGTAATAAAGTATTATAATTTGTCGGCTAATGGAGGGAAAAGTTCAGACATGGCATCTAGAATTTGTCAATAGCGAGATGTTGGAATTGTATTCCTTTAGTAATTTCCATGGTTTTGGTCTGCTACTTTTCTACGTTATATAGATAACTCTCGTATTGTCTCATAATTACAAGATAAATTTCCTGTTGTTATTGGCCTTCTAGAACTTCCGTTTAAGTCAGCAGAAAGCAGCTTTTCAACAAAGGCTTCTACGGCCATTTAGCCTGGCAGGTTTGAAAGAGATTTTGAGTCCTTCAGGTTTGCATAAAACGAAATGCATTTGCTTGGGTTTAGATGGTTCGCTTGCATCGTTTTCTTTCTATTTCTGTCAACTTTTGTGCCCTGGAAGCACATTTTCTTTACGCTTTCCCCACTTGGGAGTTGTATGCGGGCTGTAGAGCCTTTGAAGAAAGTCATGATATTTTTCAAGATTTTTTTAAAGTTAGAATTTATGAAATTTCACTATAATCTAGTGTCGATCAGGATGTGATTGTTTTGAAATTGTTTAAGGATTCGATAACAATTAGTTTTTAATCATACTAGCAGTGAAAAGCTTTGTTATGGTCTTTTGATTTTTTTTCTCTTTTAATTTTTGGTGCTGCAGTATCTTGATGATACGTTATTCGTATCCTTTGATTTTGTTCCATTATTGATTTAATTTTACATTTCGCGAAATGGGGTGTTAAAATCGATCGTGTGATAGTGGGTTTGATGCAATCTTGCACAGTTGAGGATATTCCTTGTTTGCATGCAATGTCCTTCCACCCCCAGAGCGCCACCCATGTTTTAGCCTATGTGAATAATTCCTGTGTCCCTCCATCCTGTTGTTGCAACAGGACCATGAACTAATTCCTAAATCATAAAGGATTGATCACTTTGTATAGCCCAGAATATTATGTTCGGATTTATCAAATTGCGTTCATTCCTAATTCATTTGCATTTCCTTGTCTGTAGTAGAGACTGGCTCGGATGGTCCAGAGGGGAACAAGTGCTGAACACACCAATTCTATTTGGGTTGATAGTAGAGAGGTTGAAGGACCAGTGATATACATTTATGTCTTCCCAGACATTTTCTTTTCCTTGGGTCCTGATTCCTTTCTCCCGTGTTGTCTATAACGTCATGATGTAACTTTTGATTTTAGTATCAGCGCCAGGTTATCATCTAGTAACTCTCTCTCTCTCTCTCTCTCTCTCTCTCTCTCTCTCTCTCTCTCATTTAATGTAGGTCTGTATTGGTGACCTTCTCGATACTAACGTGGACTATCTTTGTCCATTTGTTGATTCGTTCTTGCCTATAGAGAAATTCCAGCTATACAGAAAATTAATTTATAATTTCTAGAGTTTCTATTATATCAAGAACCATTTCAAGATATGATATGCAAGGCCACTCGTTTATATTCTAGTCTATAGTTCTCTTTATATCTGTAGTTATTTAAGCCTTGCAAGATAAAACGGTTATTTTCTTCATTTTCTATAGTGAATTTTATTGATGGTACTAATGAATTAATGATTGAAACAAAGCCTCAAGATTAGAATTTTCTTCTAAAATACCTAGAACATCATCAACATATCTATACCACACAATTTGGGAAGACAACACTGAAGGGATTAATCTAGATTCAAAAAATTCCATATATATGTTGGATAAAAGTGGGGACAGAGGATTACCCATAGCCATACCAAAACCTGTTCATAGAAATCTCCATTAAAACTAAATTTACACTTTTTAATGCACAAACAAATAAGCTCAATAATAGTATGGGTTGATAAAGGTAAATCATAAGCATCTAAAATGCCCGGACAGGAAATCCAATAAGTCATCAACCGGCACTTTGGTAAACAATGAAGTTACATCAAAACTTACTAATCTATGTCTAGACGTAAGGATAACTTTTTGTAATAAATAAAATTCACTATAGAAAATGAAGAAAATAACCGTATCCCATTTTTGACGTTTTAATAGTTAGAGAAACAGATAAATTTAAGTTTTCCATATATAGAAAGCCTACAAATAATTTTTCATATGTACATTTTTACTCCGGTCACTCTAAAAATATTAAGCATTCAGTTTTTTCCTCCATGTACCTTAGGGCATTGAGAATTTGTAGCCCAGATTACATTGAGGAGGAGTTCACTAAAATAGAAAAAATTGCAACAGATCTTTGTTATCCTAAATATTTCTTAGAAAAATGTATGAATAAGGCTTAGAAAACATTTTATAGTGTCCAATTAGAGAGAAAGGAAACAATTAATAATATGCTTTGTTTGCCATTTCATGTTTGTTTTTTAGATGTTATACCCCTTTTGAAAAAACTAGACATTGCTGTATTGTTTAAATGTAATTGTACATTAAAAAACATGTTAATTAAGAATAGTTCTGGAAATGATAATAATGTAATATATAGCATTCCTTGTTCAGAGTGTAACCTATTTTATGTTGGCCAAACATCAAAAAGTATACCAGTCAGATTAAAACAACATCAGATGGCCGTCTCCAGGGGTTCTCTTAATAATGCCTTGGCCTCCCACTGGTTAGGGTCAAGTCACAGAATTGGCTGGTCAAAGACGGAAAAAGTAATCCATGTAAATGACTATTTCCAAAGGAATATTGTTGAATCATTTTTAATCTCCTGTACTCAAGGTAGAAATTTGAATCTAAGCCCAGGTCTGTTTTCCGTTAATCCAGTATTATCCTTTTATCTAAAATCTGACTTCTCCGGAATTATTAAGAAACTGACAGCTGTTGGATCCCCTTCTCCACGTGAGCTTGTGCTTGTGATATATGTTCATTAAAAATAACCACGTGTTGCAAACTCACGATTCAGCTATCATGGTGGAGATGGGTTTATTTCAAGTCTGTGAACAGATTCCTGAATTCGACAGGAATATGTACGGGAACTTGTCGTAATCTTTTGTCTCTCTTGATAGCTCAGTCGGCATGGTCACTGCAGGCATAGTCTCAAGCCGAACAGGTGGTGGTTCGAATCACCACCCGGCCAGAAGCTGTTACCATAAAATGAATTCCAGTGGATATATATTCCCAGATAGAATTCGGTATTAAATGCCATTCGTGGGTGATATTTACGATGTCTTTGTATATGTATTCTCATTGCTGAGTTTGATAATGTCCTGAGTGGATGAAAGTACTAACTCCAATCAAGTCTTTTCATTTTCCTTTCGTGGCATAATACATCATATATATATATATATATATATATGTATATATATATATATATATATATATATTATGTGTGTGTGTGTGTGTGTGTGTATCAGTTGAATAGAATCAAGGAATTGGATTGTGCCTTCACTGCTCTTCACGCTGTTCACTGCAAATTGCGATGAATGTCCTCCCCGTCCTTAGCGCTGGGCGAAATGTTAAGCTGTCATGCGGCCGTCATTTAATTCTATAACAATCCCGAGTGTTGACAGTTTCTCTCTCTCTCTCTCTCTCTCTCTCTCTCTCTCTCTCTCAAGACGAAACATTTCTCGTGTTATGACTTCAACAAACAAACTATTAATTAAAGTAGCCAATGGACACCTTAATATAATGAAGTCTACGATAATTAACATTTAATAAAATTGGTAAAAGTAATATATTTTGAGTAAGCTTAAGAAACAGTTTGACTGAACCGAGATTTTCGCTATCTATACAGACAGACAGACAGTCTAATATCTATGCAAACAGAACTTAGCATTTCTAATGGTTGCAAAAAGAGGCTAATACATCTCCCATGTAATAAAAGGAGTTATACCCTTTTGCCCCAGACTGCAAAGAGTGGTCGCAAGCTTTGATGTGCATTCAGAATTCTATCGCTCCGTTCCAGACCCCAGCGTTGTTATGGGTTAAACCAAATGCATCTATATTATTTACAAAGCAGGGTCGTTTACTGTACGCCCTTTTTTACTTTCATTTATCAGCCAACCCCCCCCCCTCCTCTCTCTCTCTCTCTCTCTCTCTCTCTCTCTCTCTCTCTCTCTCTCGAGAGAGAGAGAGAGAGAGAGAGAGAGATTCAAAACGATACGTTCAAGGGGAAATGGATTAAATGAACGTCATTGTTACTTGAGGCAATTCTCCTCAACACACAACGATAAGCTATTTTTCATAAAATTTCGTTGATAGTTTTACTCATCTTAATATCTAAAAGTCGGTTTTTGGCCCTTTTAATAATTTTCTTTTCAGACATTACTCTACATCCAAACCCAAATAGCGAAACATAAATGGTCTCTTCACCGACAATCTCCCAATTTTGCCTATATCATTTTCTTCCTCCACGCTTAATTGTACCATCTTTTACTATTTTTTTCTATATATTTTAATATTCATCTACATAATATGATTCATCTGCATTCAGTTTATGAATTCGAAATTTGAATTATTTTTGGAGTAGTCGTCGGCGAAAAGACCGTTACCAAAATGGTCTTTTCACCGACAGTATCAGAATTTTCCCATTATCTTATTTTCTGTCCTCCACGCTTAGTTTTACTATATTTTCTTAATTTTCTATATTTTTCATGATTCTTTTAAATAATATGATTCATATGGATGCAATTTATGAATTTATTATGCGATTAGTTAATAGAATTTTCGTCGGTGAAAAGGCCGTCGATCTACGATCTATCTAAAACTGTTACTTCGGAACTCATGACATTTGAACGTGATATTTTTATAATTTCATTTATAATTTTAGTTTCTTTGCAAATCATTCATTATTTCTTATGTTGATTTACGTATTTGTGGATATTTTGCATAATATAATTACCTCCGCCAACGAAGGTTTGAAGGAGGTTTATGTTTTACCCCTTGTTTGTGTGTGTGTGTTTGTGAACAGCTTCATGGCTTCAATTTTAAATGTAGAGTTAATGAAACTTTCAGGGATTAACTGTTACGTAAAAACTTGAAAGCGCAAGGGATACCAGATTATTATTTTCATATTTTATTGTATTTATAGAATTCCTGAAAAAGCTCCATGTCAGGGGGTAGGTTATTTCCTGTGCTTTTGATAGAGAGAGAGAGAGAGAGAGAGAGAGAGAGAGAGAGAGAGAGAGAGTCCATATGTATTGAAAGACAATCTTTAATTGGAAAGTGTTTAAAGTGGTCTGATTGGTAACGTCTCTGCCTGGTGTTTGCCAGTCACGGGTTCGAGTCCTGATCAAACACCTTAGTTTCTTTGTTTGCTGCAACCTCACCATCCTTGTGAACTAAGGATGGTGTGTTTGGGGGAGCCTGTCCTGCTTAATGCACTGGTCCTTGACTCTGCCATATGTCACTGTCCCTTGACTCTGCCATTCATGAGAGACCTTTAAACCTTTGAACTATAAGTCTTTCCTCTTATTCACCTTATCGTTAAGTACGTTCATACAAACATGTCTTTGTCTTTGGCCCAAACGTTGAAAGTTATATGTTAAATAAAATAACTGAATTGGGTCTTACTTGTTTGAGAGTAAAAAAGGCCTTCATGCAATAATGTATGCCATTCACCGACAGAGGGTAGAATCAATCTCTCTCTCTCTCTCTCTCTCTCTCTCTCTCTCTCTCTCTCTCTCTCTCTCTCTCTCTCTCTCTCTCTCCTTCCGATATCATAATCTATCTTTGTCTACTTACTGAAAATCTAAAACGTAAACAAATCATATTCCGTTTGTAAAAGAAAGTTAGGTTTACTAGTAAGGGTTGAGCCCACTTTAAACTAACCAGCATGAGAACTTCCTTTAGTGTTCTTAACGTGCAATAGAAATGGCAGTAGTTTTTTTTTAGGCCTATTGTGAACATCAAGCCATTTTGGATATCAGTGATTTTCCAGCTTTATTATCTGTGTTTGCGCATGTAAAGATTATAGTTTTGAAAGACCTTTAGAGTATATTCGATTATTTTTTTTTTTTTAATTTTTCTAATGGGGACTTTCAATTGTATTAGAAAAATATGCTAGGACTGACTTTTAGTACAGTCAATTCCTTTGGTATTTGATATATAGGAAGTGGAAACTTTATCTTAAATGGGCAAATACTGTAGCTTCTACGACTTTCTCTTTATTTACTCATATACGTAGAACAAAAGACTGTCATTTTGAATATTATTATTATTATTATTATTATTATTATTATTATTATTACTTGCTAAGCTACAACCCTAGTTGGAAAAGCAGAATGCTATAAGACCCAGGGCTCCAATAGGGAAAATAGCCCAGTGAGGAAAGGAAATAAGGAAACAAGAAAAGTAATTAACAATTAAAAATAAAATATTTTAATAACAGTAACAGTATTAGAATATATATTTCCTATATACTCTATGAAATCTTTTAACAAAACATGAAGAGAAATAAGATAGAATAGTGTGCCTGATTTTACCCTCAAGCAAGAGAACTCTAACACAAGACAGTGGAAGGCCATGGTACGAAGGCAATGTCACTACCTAAGACTAGAGAACAATGGTTTGATTTTGGAGTGTTACTCATTGGAGTCGTATAATCATAAGACTATAATAACTAACAGTGGTTGCCATAAGTGTTAATTTAAAAGCCCAATCCCTTTGTTTCTTATGTCACTCACCCCTTATAGGCCTATAGGGAGACCATCTCTCACTACGACCCAAAGGAACAATGTCGTATTGTAGTCTGTCTTTAGCAGCTGTTGATTCAATTTGGAATTTAAAGTTCATAGACAAGGGATATTGACATTGCCCTAGCAAGCAGGACAATGCCCTAGATACTGATCATGTATACATATGATCAACACCCAAGCCCCCTATCCACCCAAGCTATGACCGAGGAAGGCCAGGCAATGGCTGCTTGATGACTCAGCAGGTAGTAAGAGTTGGAGGCATAGCTACTTTAAAGGGCTGCTTTTCTGGTCCTATCACACTGTGGACCCCTACTCTGTACGGGACATTCACAGTCATTTTATCATGTACATTTCAAAGTATGCAACATTTCACGTTGCATATTGCTCGTTTATTGTCAAATCCATTTTATCGAAGTACTTAGAGAACAAAAAAGTCTTCAGTTTCCTCTTGCAAGCCATAATATTATCTTCAGTCTTTCTGATGTCTAGTGGGAGATTGTTGTATAGTCTCGCGGCCGCATATTTGAAACCTCTAGAGCCTACACACACACTCACACACACACACACACACGAGTTGCTGGCTGCACAATATGTAGCAATTCTCTTAGATATTTTGGACGGCTGGTTCTCATAACTAGATGGGCTAATGTACATATTTTAAAGTCAATTGCTTTAAAGGCAGCCAGTATAAATCAATTAGTGTATGAGTAATCTAATCTCTCTCTCTCTCTCTCTCTCTCTCTCTCTCTCTCTCTCTCTCTCTCTCTCTCTCCAAGTATTATTATTACTACTACTACTACTACTACTACTACTACTACTACTACTACTACTACTACTACTACTACTACTACTACTACTACTACTACTTGCTAAGCCACAACCCTAGTTGGAAAAGCAGGAAGCTATAAGGTTTTCAAAGGGTACTAAATATCATGATTTATTATATCCTGATGTTTTCAACCTAAAATAGAGATTGTGACTATAGGAACTTCAGCAGTTATGCTCATTACTAAACCTAAAAGAAACATTACAAACAGTGATCAGTAATGCTTAGCCTACAGTGCTCCGTATGCGAGGCAGTCAAGGCCTTAAACTCCTACGAGGAGGCGTTCTTTCAAATGGACTTTTTTCTCATTTTATAACCTCGAAATACTGT
Source organism: Palaemon carinicauda (assembly GCF_036898095.1). Lineage (NCBI taxonomy): Eukaryota > Metazoa > Arthropoda > Malacostraca > Decapoda > Palaemonidae > Palaemon > Palaemon carinicauda. The sequence continues at coordinate 20,923 of NW_027172261.1, read as the reverse complement.
ACTTTCAAGTAGGTACTTGAAGTTAAACTAAAAAATGCTCTCTCTCTCTCTCTCTCTCTCTCTCTCTCTCTCTCTCTCTCTCTCTCTCTCTCTCTCTCTCAATGCGAAATATTTTTCGTGTTATGACTTCGATAGACAGTAAGGCAGACAACGAACATTTTACTAATGAAGAAATCTATGATAATGAATATTTAATAAAAATGGTGAAATTAATATATTTTAAAAAATCTTACAAAGTTTTAACTAAACCGAGATATTCGTCTGACATTTAAACTCCAAATAAATTTACATTTTTAATGGTTGCGAAAGATGCTGAAAAGTCTCCCGTGGCATTAAAGGAGTTGTACCTTTTTGCACCAGAGGACAAAGAGTGGTTGCAAGACTAAAACTGCTCCCAGACTGGTTTCATTTATCTGCGTTATGTGGTTAATTGTTCCTTTAGCGTTTTTTGTATCATTGCTTCGAAAATCCCCTCTCTCTCTCTCTCTCTCTCTCTCTCTCTCTCTCTCTCTCTCTCTCTCTCTCTCTCTCTCTCTCTCTCTACGCCTTTAAAAGTTTTGATCTACCTACAATTAGATTAATTTATAGTCGGAATAGAGATTGAGAGTAGATTGTGTAACAGCCTTAAACGTTTAGCGAATAGGTATTTAAAACGAGAGAGAGAGAGAGAGAGAGAGAGAGAGAGAGAGAGAGAGAGAGAGAGAGAGAGAGAGAGAGAGAGAGAGTGAGAATGCACTGGATTTCGTCTTTTCACCAAGTGTACTTGGACAATTCGACGCATTTAACAAGGGTGGCGAAGATCAATTTAATGACTATATTCAAAAAATCCCTAAAACTGTTTGGCTGAACTTTATTTTCGTCTTATGTTAAAACAAAAGAACTTTAAGGTCTTTCTAAAGGTGGGTTACGGGTTCCTAACTGCCCACCCCTGTACTGCCTTTGCAGCTCACTCCGCAAAATAAGTTTGCGGTCACTCTATCGCATTATAGATAGGTACTAAGCATCTTAGCTTATATTTATTATCATACTTAAGCTTAATTTCTGTGCACATAACTAAATTGATAATGAAATCCTTAACTTATATTTTAATCCCATTCAACCTTCAATCAGTTGGGATATCATCAGTTGTGTAAATACAATATTCTGTGAACACCTGATTTTAATCGTAAATTCTCCGTAAAAAATATACTGTAAATATTAACGGTGTATTGATTGTATATTTTTTATTTCTCGTTTATTTCTTTCATTCCTCACTGGGCTATTTTCCCTGTTGGAGCCCTTGGACATATAGCATATCCTGCTTTTCCATTTAGGGTTATAGCTTAGCTTATGGTAATAATAATAATGATAATAATTTGCAGGTAATTTCCCCATATCGCTTTATATATCTCCACAAGGCGTCTGTAACATAAATGGTCTCTTCACCGACAATCTCCCAATTTTCCCCATATCTCATTTTCTTCCTCCACGCTTAAATGTACCAACTTTTACCATATTTTCTTCATTTTCTTTATATTTAACTGTCAATCTACATAATATGATTCATCTGCATTCAATTTGTGAATTCGAAATTTGAATGAATTTTAGAGTTGTCGTCGGCGAAAAGGCCGTTACCAAAATGGTCTCTTCACCGACAGTATCTCGATTTTTCCCATATCTTATTTTCTTCCTCCACGCTTATTTTTACTATATTTTATTAATTTTCTATATTTTTCATGATTCATTTATATAATACAATTAATCTGGATGCGATTTATGAATTTATTATCTGAATATTTAATAGAATTTTTGTCGGTGAAAAGGCCGTCGATCTCCGATCGGTTAGTTTGAAACTCTCAGGACGTCTTAATGTGATATTTCTATAGTTTCATTTATAATTTTAGTTTCTTTGCAAATCATTAAATATTTCTCATGTTGATTTACGTATTTGTGGATATTTTGCACAAAATGATTACCTCTGCCAACCAAGTTGGAATGAGCTTATGTTTTACTGCCTGTTTGTTTGTTTGTGAAGAGCTTCCTGGGCACAAATTTAGTCGTAGTGTATAGTTTTGAACGATCTTTTAAAAGGTTTATTCGCTTAATTTTTCTGTGTGAAATTTTACTAACAGGAACTTTTAATTGTATTAGAATAGAGAAATATTCTAGCACTAATAGTACAGTCAATTCCTTTGGTATTTAATATATAGGAAGTGGAAAATTTATCTTAAATGGGGAAATACTGTAGCTTTTACGAGTTTTTTTATCTAGTCATATACGTAGAGTATTATTATTATTATTATTATTATTATTATTATTATTATTATTATTATTATTATTATTATTATTATTACTTGCTAAGCTACATCCCTAGTTGGAAAAGCAGAATACTATAAGCCCGAGGGTTCCAACATGGAAAATAGCCCAGTGAGGAAATGAAATAAGGAAACCACAAGAAAATTAACAATTAAAAATAAAATATTTTAATAACAGTAACAGTATTAGAATATATATTTCCTATATACTTTATGAAATCTTTTAACAAAACGTGAAGAGAAATAAGATAGAATAGTGTGCCTGATTTTACCCTCAAGCAAGAGAACTCTAACACAAGACAGTGGAAGGCCATGGTACGAAGGCAATGGCACTACCTAAGACTAGAGAACAATGGTTTGATTTTGGAGTGTTACTCATTGGAGTCGTATAATAACAAGACTATAATAACTAACAGTGGTTGCCATAAGTGTTAATTTAAAAGCCCAATCCCTTTGTTTCTTATGTTACTCTCTTATGTTACTCACCCCTTATAGGCCTATAGGGAGACCATCTCTCACTACGACCCAAAGGAACAATGTCGTATTGTAGTCTGTCTTTAGCAGCTGTTGATTCAATTGGGCATTGAAAGGTTTAAAGACAAGGTATATTGACATTGCCCTAGCAAGCAGGACAATGCCCTAGAGACTGATCATGTATACATATGATCAGCACCCAAGCCCCCTCTCCATCCAAGTTAAGACCAAGGAGGGCCAGTCAATGATTGCTGATGTCTCAGCAGGTAGACCTACTGTAGAAGCTCCCTCATACACCCCATCCTTAGCTCACAAGGATGGTGAGGTTGCAGCGACCAAAGGAACTAACAAGCTTGAGGCCACCACATAAGATTGGCTTAGGAATGACCAGGTACATAGCTTATGCTCCATTGCTAAATAATTTGGATGGTCAATCTCCATAGAACCATATTATCACTAGCTGAGTTACGACCCTAGTTGGAAAAGCAAGATGATATAAACCCAAGGGCTCCTTACAAGGAAAAATAGCCCAGTGAGGAAATTAAATAAGGAAATAAACCGCTAAAGAAGTAATAAACAATTGATATGAAATATTTAAGAACATGAATATCAATATATATTTTTTATATATACAAAACTCTTCAGAAAAACAAAAAACACTGGTCTTGGGTAGTGCCATAACCTCTGTACCATGGTCTTTTCACTGTCTTTGGGTAGATTTCTCTTGCTTGAGGGTACACTCGGGCACACTATTCTATCTGATTTCTCTTCCTCTTGTTTTTTAAAGTTTTTATAGTTTATATAGGAAATATTTATCAATACTGTTACTGCCCTTAAAATATCTTTAGTTGTTAACTACTTTTCTTGTAGTTTCCTTATTTCCTTTCCTCACAGGGCTATTTACCATGTTGAAGCTCTAGGGCTTATAGCATTCTGCTTTTCCAACTAAGGTTGTAGTTTAGCAAGTAATACTAATAATAAAATGATAGAACAGTGTGCCTGAGGTGCAGTCAGTTCTAATACCGTTTTCAGTCTCGAGTTTAATCTTGAAAAAGTCCTTATCTTGATATCGTGATTGAAAAAGCAGAATGCTTAAAGCCCAAGGGCTCCAACAGAGAAAGTAGCCTGGTAAGGAAAGAAAATAGGGTAATATCAAAATCTGCACAGAGTAATTAATGAAAACATTATTCTAAATCATCAATAGAATAGATCATTAAGTTGTAAAATGTGAAACGACTTGTGATGACCTGTTCACCTGAAAAGAATTTAGAAAGGTTGAAGTTCACATATTCATCTGCCCGATGTAGAAGATCCTTTCTCAATGTGGTCACATTTGGAATAATCTGAACAGAATAGTGTGTAGTATTGGCTTTTTAAGGTGACCATACGTCTCCCATACAGTCTCCCATGTCCAATCTGCCCCCACAAAAAGGAATACCTTAAGGGGCACGTATTAATGTCCCCCGTTATGGAATTTAAACACCCTGTGTCCCGCCCCCAATGTATATGGAAATTGTATTTAATTGATAATTGTTCAAATATAGCAGAAAATAAAACTACAGGGGTCATTTATAAACACACACAACCTTAAATCAAAATAATAAAAATTCCCTATAATTGTGAACAGGTAGTTATTCGGTATATATATATATATATATATATATATATATATATATATATATATATATATATATATATATATATATATATATATATATATATATGTGTGTGTATATATATATATATATATATATATATATATATATATATAAATATATATACATATATATACATATATATTGTTACGACCATTCGCCTCTTAATACCCTTTCCAGCATTTCACTGATGCAAGTACGAAGCGGAGCTCCAAACGGCCATAGACAATAAATAACAAGACATTTAATGATGCCTTAACTTAGATTACTTAAATAACAGAGCTCTTATCCAAATTTAAATAGCATTAAATTTGAGTATGACATGCGAGTAAATATATAATATGGAATAAGGAAAACACTACGAAATTTAGTTACTTTACTTAAAATTAATTAAAGATACATATAAAGATATGGATTACGATGATAACAAGAATAATGACACCAAAGCAATAACGAATGTAATTAACGAAACTCCAGGAACGTTAACATTGTACAGCAGTACTACAAATGAGCAACACAAGCAGGTAACAAATAATCGATTATCAATACACTGTAGATAAAACGGGAAAATACCTTCAATATTAAACAAAACAAAAGGCAGAAATACATAAATACACAGCAAGTATCAACAGAACCTTAAATGAAATATAGTAATACTTACAATTTAACATGTACAAATAATGTAACACTTTTGTATATAATCCAGAGTTATTAACTCTGTGACAAATCCAAGAAATCTCAATCCCTGGTGGCGCTCCAATGGCCGAAGTAAACCATCCAAGGACTGAGGAATACAAACACCCAAACAACACGCAAGGACAACACAGACAGACACGGGAAAAATATGAACTACAAAACATTTACAATGTACCCTACAAAAATACAGTATTTACATAAATTCAATACTCCTAACATCCCCCTCCTTAAGTCGAAAACTCTATGTTAAAGATTTTCGACCAACCTGTAGAGTTAGTTATTACAGCGTGATAAAATATCTGCTCGAAGGTTATCCTGTCCACGGATGTGCTGGATCTTTAGATCAAACTGCTGCAAAGATAACCACCACTTCATGAGCCTTTTGTTTTTGGTTCTCATCCGGCCTACAAACTTTAGTGGCTCATGATCTGTGAAGACTAATATGGGAGCAGGACTGCCAGAAAGATAAACTTCGAAGTGCTCCAATGCAGTCAAAAGAGCAAGTGCTTCCTTTTCGATTGTGGAGTAATTTCGCTGATGATTCTTTAGTTTCTTTGACATGTAAGCAACAGGATGCTGCATGTCACCTGGCCCTTTTTGCAAGAGTACAGCGCCTATTCCACGGTCACTAGCGTCGACCTCGACGGCAAAGGGAGAGCCAAAATCAGGAGCCTTCAGGACAGGGCTACTGGTTAGGAAATCTTTGGCTCGTCGAAAGGCTTCCTCACAAACTGGTGTCCAAAAGAACTTCCTCTTGCTGCTGGTTAAGTCAGTTAATGGGGCTACTACTTCAGAGAAGTTTTTACAAAACCTCCTATAGTAGCCTACCATCCCAAGGAATTTTCTTACTTCACGTCTGGATCTTGGGCAGCTTAGCTTGGTGATGGCGTCTACTTTGGCTGCTACTGGGGATACCTCACCGCTGCCAATCACATATCCAAGGTATTGCAGCTTTGCATGGCCGAAATCACTCTTGATTAAGTTAATTGTCAAACAAGCCGGTCTCAACCTGCCAAGTAAATCCTTCAGCATAGAAAGATGTTCCAGCCAAGTATCTGAAAATACAACAATGTCGTCAAGATACACTCTAATACCAGGCATATTGCTGATTACTTGATCCATTAATCTTTGAAAAACTGCAGGAGCATTCTTAAGTCCAAATGGAAGGACTGTATATTGATATAGTCCATCTGGAGTACTAAATGCTGTCAGGGGTTTCGTGTTATCAGCTAATGGAACTTGATAATAACCCCGTAATAAATCAATCTTTGTAACATATACAGCATTGCTTACCTGATCTATGAGGTCATCCACCCTTGGTAATGGATAAGAATCCGAAACAGTTACCTCATTTAGTCTTCTAAAGTCAGTGCAGAGTCTATAGGAGCCATCTGGTTTTTCAACTAAAACACATGGCGATGCCCAAGGACTAATACTTGGCTCCGCAAAACCATGTTGCAGCAAAAAGTCAGTTTCCTTCTTTAGTATGGCTCTCTTTTGAGGAGAAACTCTATATGGGGTACTCTTCTGAGGTTCTGTACCTGGTTTAAGCTCTAGCTGATAATCTACCAATGATGTCTGGGTAGGCACATCTCCACAGATCTCTGGAAAAAGTTCCAATAACTTTTTCAAGTCACTAGCCTGTTGAGATGAGAGATGATTAAGTTTACAGTCAATGTTATTTAATGCAAGTGTATTATTTAGAGGTATGCATTTACTTCGATCTGGAAAATCTATTTCACTAAGCTTCACATTATCTTCCACAGTTGACTTGCAAATCAAGCTGACATTGTCACATTGGGTCTCAAACTTTTTTAGTAGGTTTATATGCACCATCTTCTCGCTTTTTCTCTTTCCCGGAGTAGAGATGACATAATTATCCTTGTTTCTGCTCATCACTGTATAAGGACCTTCATATCTATTTTCAAATGTTTTCCTTATGGGTACTAGCATTAAAACAGATTCACCTGGCCTAAAACTTCGTGTCTTAGCCTTATTATCAAAATTTAATTTCATCTTATCTTGAGCTATGCTTAAATTGTCATGTGCAAATTTACGAGAGCTCTCTAGCTTACCTTGTAAGTTCTTAGCATAATCTCCTAATGTTACCTCTTTCGTCTGATCTGACCACATGTCATAGAGTATCTCCAAAGGACCTCTCACTTTCCTTCCATATAACAACTCGGCTGGAGAATATCCAAGACTTTCTTGTCGAGTGTTGCGGATGGCATACAACACTAATGGTAATCCTTCATCCCAGTCTGTCTGATGTTCCCGACAGTACTTTGTAAGGGCATCCTTCAACGTCTGATGGAACCGTTCCAGGGCTCCTTGACTCTCTGGATGGTATACCGAGGACAAAGTATGTTTAATGTTCATAGCTGCCATAACCTGTCTAAATAAATCAGAGGTAAAGTTACTTCCTCTATCAGTCTGGATAATCTTGGGGATACCATACCGAGTGAAAAATTTGATTAAAACTGGGATCAGTGTCTTAGAACTTATGTTCCTAAGTGGATAGGCATCAGGATAACGAATGGAACTGCACATCATTGTAATCATATATTGATTCTGCTTCTTACTTTTGGGTAAAGGACCCACACAATCTAATATGACTTTGTCAAAAGGCTCAGGTAAAACAGGGATAGGTTGTAAAGGGGCAGGTTTTATAATCTGATTCGGCTTACCAACCAGCTGACATACTGCACAAGACTTACAGTACTCTGTGACACTTTTCCTTATACCAGGCCAGTAAAAGAGTTGAAGAACTGCACTCAAAGTCTTCCTTATTCCTAAGTGTGAAGAAGATACATTATGTGCCATGTGTAATACTTTTTGCCTTAGGCTCGCTGGAATGACAATCTGATTCTTGATTTCCCAAGTTGAACTTGCCGGAGTATGCAAAGATCTGAACTTCCTCATCAGTAGTCCATTCCTCAGGTAATAACATACTGGCTCCGTATTGATCTGGTCTTCTGCAACAACTTCACTGTAAATAGACTGCAAAGACAAATCTTCCTGTTGAGCTTTTATAATGTCAGAACATTTCATATCAAAAAGATTATCAGAGTAATCAAAAACATTACTTGAATTAATTTCATTTTCAACTGAGTTTACAGTATTTACCAATACTACGTTACCAGTCTTCAAACCAAACTTAGTTTCTAGCACACTTCCTTTCTCTTTTACATTACCTCCAAAACTATCAGTTTGGAATAAACTATCAATATTGATATCTACGTCAACTGTACCAACATCATCTTTTCCTAAAGTACCTGACGTAGTACTTACATTGACGTCCTTGGTCACATCTGTTCCACGCTCTCGTGGGACTTCTACCACAGCCAGACTTCTGCTACGCTGTACAACACAAGAAGGATACAATACTGGATCTTCCACGGGGCTTACCTCTAATGGAGTGTCAACAACTATGGGACTAGGTACAACCTTCCCTCCTGCCAAGTCGTTCCCCATAAGAAAATCAACACCTCGAATGGGCAATTCATCCACCACCCCAACTGTGACATAACGAGTTAATAAACCACAATGCAGATATAACCTACACAAGGGAACTGTTACCAGTCCACCCAAACTTCTAACAACCAGTCTATCGGATGTAAAAGTCTTTTCCAATCCAGGAACCTTTCCTTTTACAATTAGACTATTAGAAGAACAAGTGTCCCGTACTATACTAACAGGCACACTTCTACCTAGGTCATCTGACATTGACACCACCCCATCAAACTTGAAAGGAGCAAACTCATTATCTAACCTATCACAATGAGAAACAGGAATTTCCTGCTGGACCTCCCTAATTGCCATATTTGATCCCGAAGATTCGCTCTTCCCCTCCTTATAATTACTAGGACATCTTGCCTTCATGTGACCAAGCTGGTTACACTTGTAACACCTAACCTCAGACAGACTTTTACTGTATGAGCCAGAGGATTTCTTCTCCTCTGATACATTACCTGGAGATTTCTTGGATTGTCTTTGACTATGTTGATGTGGTCTAATTAAACTGTAATTCTCAGCTAACACAGCTGCTCTTTGTAAAGTTGTTACCTCACGCTCAAATAAGTATCTCTGAACATCAATAGGAACACCTCTAATGAACTGTTCAAGTAAAATGAGCTCCCTATATTCATCTAAGGTAGTGACACTTGCTGCTGTATACCATTTATCATGTAATTTAACAAGATTATGTGAATATTCAATATATGAATGCGAATCAAACTTCTTACATCTTCGAAACTTGAGACGATAATACTCAGCCGTAAGCTCATAAGCTTTCAGGATACTATCTTTAGTAAAGTCGTAATCATTACTCTCACTAGATGTTAACGACAAGAAAACTGTTCTAGCTTTACCCTTTAATGACGGCTGCAAGATTACGGGCCATAAACGCTTAGGCCACTTCAAATTAAGCGCAAGTCTTTCAAAAAGCATAAAGAACTCATCTGGATCCGCTTCATCAAACAACTGAATCATTTTGGAAGCCTTAACAACATCAATTACCTGCTCACTTTCATCGCCTTGGCTCACGTTATCTTTAATCGTTCTCTTTTTCTCCAACAGCTCTAATTGATATCTGTGCTCTCTTTCCTCTCGTTCTATCCTATCCTTCCTCTCTAACTCATCACGCTCTCTCTCTCTTTCCTCTCTCTCTCTCCTCTCTTTCCTCTCCAACTCCTCACGCTCTCTCCTCTCATGTCTATCTCTCTCCTCTTTTTCACGAGCATACTGCAATTCTAACTGTTTGAGAGCTAACTGGGATCCCTCTTCATCTAATAAATCATAAGCTTCCTCTGGCAAAGTCTCCCCCTCAACCAAAGCATTTATAACAAAATTCTTAATCTGAGATTTCCTCCACACCTTTGTAACAGAAATGTCATAATTCACTGCTATAGCCAACCAGTCATCCTTTCTCATACGATGATTACGCAAATAATGCACACTTGGTTTACTGGAAAAATCACTAATGCTGAAAGGATCCATATTCAAAACTATACAAACGAGAAAAATTTTAACTTCAAGACGTAAATAAAAGAAAAATTAACGAAAGCATTCACTAACAAATAAGAATAACACTTAATACGCAATCTGATTATTCTTAAAGAGCACAGCACCGTATTTTTAACATTAACACTTCACGGCAAAATACTAATAAACATATGGAAGGCAAAATGATAAACATACGGAAATATAAGTTTAAAACAACTTTAGCTTTTAACGGTCACTTTGATTTACTCCGCAAAACAGATCCCGGACGGGCCCCCAAATTGTTACGACCATTCGCCTCTTAATACCCTTTCCAGCATTTCACTGATGCAAGTACGAAGCGGAGCTCCAAACGGCCATAGACAATAAATAACAAGACATTTAATGATGCCTTAACTTAGATTACTTAAATAACAGAGCTCTTATCCAAATTTAAATAGCATTAAATTTGAGTATGACATGCGAGTAAATATATAATATGGAATAAGGAAAACACTACGAAATTTAGTTACTTTACTTAAAATTAATTAAAGATACATATAAAGATATGGATTACGATGATAACAAGAATAATGACACCAAAGCAATAACGAATGTAATTAACGAAACTCCAGGAACGTTAACATTGTACAGCAGTACTACAAATGAGCAACACAAGCAGGTAACAAATAATCGATTATCAATACACTGTAGATAAAACGGGAAAATACCTTCAATATTAAACAAAACAAAAGGCAGAAATACATAAATACACAGCAAGTATCAACAGAACCTTAAATGAAATATAGTAATACTTACAATTTAACATGTACAAATAATGTAACACTTTTGTATATAATCCAGAGTTATTAACTCTGTGACAAATCCAAGAAATCTCAATCCCTGGTGGCGCTCCAATGGCCGAAGTAAACCATCCAAGGACTGAGGAATACAAACACCCAAACAACACGCAAGGACAACACAGACAGACACGGGAAAAATATGAACTACAAAACATTTACAATGTACCCTACAAAAATACAGTATTTACATAAATTCAATACTCCTAACAATATATATACATATATATATAAATTATATATATACATATATATATAAATTATATATACATATATATACATATATATATATACATTATATATACATATATATATATATACATATACACATATATATATATACATTATATATACATATATATATATATATATATATATATATATATATATATATATATATATATATATATATATATATATATATATATACATATATATATATATACATATATATATATATATATATATACATATATATATATATATATATATATATATATATATATATATATATATATATATATATATATATATATATACATATATATGCATATATATATACATATACATATATATACATATATATACATGTACATATATATATACATATATATACATATACATATATATACACATATATACATATATATATATATATATATATATATATATATATATATATATATATATATATATATATATATATATACATAAATATATATATATATATATATATATATATATATATATATATATATATATATACATATATATATACATATATATATACATATATATACATATACATAAATATATATATATATATATATATATATATATATATATATATATATATATATATATATATATATATATATTTATGTATATGTAACACCCGCCCAGCTCACAACTGAGTGATCGATCTATTTTGAAGTAGCGTTTTTAATTCTTCCATTCTACCTTGTTTCTAGTAGCCTATTGTTCTCCTGTCTGGTCTTCAGCTGCTGAATCTCATTTTAATTTGTTGAACAGAAACTTATGGTCTATTAAGTTCTTATTCCTGATCTAGATATTAATCTCTGGCACCGTCGTTCAATTAGTTCATTATGCATGTTGCATAAGATTTTTCATAATTCTGACCATCCTTTACATTCAGATCTTCCTGGACAGTTCCATCCTGTTCGTAATTCTAGGCAGACAGTTAATTCTTATAGTCAGGCCTTCTCCATCCTGAGGCTCAATACTAAACAGTACTCTAGAAGTTTTATTCCAGCTGTGACTAAGTTGTGGAATGAATCAGTAGAACTTAAAAAGTTCAAACTTGCAGCAAATATTTTTATGTTGAACAGGCTGACATAAGTCTTTTTTATAGTTTATATATATGAAGTATGTTTTAATGTTGATGTTTTTGATATTTATTTTAATGGTTCTTTACTATTTATATCGTTTATTTATTTCCTTATTTCCTTTCCTCACTGGGCTCTTTTTCCTTATTGGAGCCCTTGGGCTTATAGCATCTTGCTTTTCCAAGTAGGATTGTAGCTTAGCTCTTTATATTGATGATGATGATAATGATAATGATTTTAGAGTGGACAGCTCGTGAACCCTGATTGCGAACAGACAGATGTCTAATGTGCTCGTGATAGAAGAGCTAAATTTCCCTTGTTTTAAATGTGAGAATTAGATAAGGGTTTATATTTGGTCTTTAAGTTGAACGCTGCTTAATTTATTGAATTCGTAAACAAAATTGGTGTATTTATTATAATTTAATGAAGAGAAGTATTATAATGAGATAAATATATTAAATTTAGATGTTGACGTCATGAACATGAGTAAGAAGTGGAAAGGTCAAGTCTGATTTTGTTATACACATTATTCCTATAAAAGTTAAACTTGGTCTGTAAGGGATTTTCCAAGAAGCTCAAACAATAATACAGGATTTTCCTTATTATTATTATTATTATTATTATTATTATTATTATTATTATTATTATTATTATTATTATTATTATTACAAGCTAAACTACAACCCTAGTTGGAAAAGCATGATGCTATAAGCCCAAGGCTCTAACAGGGGAAATAGCCCAGTGAGGAAAGAAGAGAATTAAATAAGAATTGATTAACAATTAAAATAAAATATTGAATAACAGTAACAACTAAAATGAATATCTCTTATATAAACTATAAAAAATTCAATGAAATAAGATGAAGAGAAATAAGATAGAATAGTATGTCCGAGTGTACCCACAAACAAGGGTTTTTGCAATATTATTATTTTAACATGTAAATCGTTTTACCTCAGGAGTCGTGATTGAATCCCCCATAATTAGTGTTTAAATTTCCCAGGATTCATTATTGAATCCCAGCAGGATTCTGGATTAAATCCCAATAGGATTCGTGGTTAAATCATTAAGAATTCATGGTTAAATCTCGTAGTATTTGTGGTTAAATCTCCTTGTATTTGTGGTCAAATCCCCACAAATTTGTGGTTAAGTCCCCAGTTTGTTTAAATTCCCAGAATCTTGGTTAAATCTCATGGGTATTCGTGATTAATTCTCAATGTGGTTAAATCTCCAGACTTTATAATTAAATCACCATAGGATTCTTGGTTAAATCACTCTAGGATTTAGGGTTAAATTCTCAGAATTCATGGTTAAATATCCTAGGATTTGGGGTTAAATCTACTGGGATTTGGGGTTGAATTCCCAGAAGTTGAGGTTAAATCACCCCGAATTCCCATAGGTATCCATGGTTAAATTCTCAGAATGTTAAATCCCCCAGAATTTATGGTTAAAACACAATAGGATTTGTGGTTAAATCCCCTGAATTTGTGGTTAAATCCTCCGAGGATTTGTGGTTAAAATCCCCTGAATACGTGGTTAAATCCCCTTCCCCTAGTTTTCGTGGTTAAATTTCGAGATGATTTGTCAAAGGAAACATTAAGCTTAATGACTTAACTAATTTTACAAGATCATTTGTCAAAGGAAACTTATTAAACTTAAGGTCAACAATGTTCTCGAATTCGTTCAAAATCTGTTGGTTAAAATCGAGTTCAAAGGTTAGCGACTAAAAGGCGGACTTGACTTGAGTAATGACGAGTAACTACATCCAATTGAAAATAGCAAAATTTACTTTAAAAATCCGGGTTTTCTGTAGAATTAAATTTGATGAAACCTCAGATTTAGGTTCATTTAAATGTCTTGATTTTTAAAATCGCCAGATGGAAATGTGCGGAAGAATGACACCTTATTTTTTGTCCATTTAATTCATTACCTCCGCCAACGAAGTTGGAAGGGGGTTATGTTTTACCCCCTGTTTGTTAACGTAGGATTATAATAAGGAATAGTGGTTCATTCCCCCTAGAAAAATCCACACTATCGAAGCACTTAGAGAACAAGAAAGTCTTCAGTTTCCTTTCTGATGTCTAGTGGGAGATTATTGTATAGTCTCGCAGCCGCATATTTGAAACCTCTAGAGCCTACACACACACACACACTCAAACACACACACACACACACACACACACTCAAACACACACACACACACACACACTCAAACACACACACACACACACACACACACACACACACACACACGAGTTGCTGGCTGCACAATATGTAGCAATTTTCCTAGATATTTTGGATGGCCAGTTCTGATAACTAGACGGGCTAATGTACATATTTTAAAGTCAATTGCTTTAAAGGCAGCCAGTATAAATCAATTAGTGTATGAGTAATGTAATTCTCTCTCTCTCTCTCTCTCTCTCTCTCTCTCTCTCTCTCTCTCTCTCTCTCTCTCTCTCAATGCGAAATATTTTTCGTGTTATGACTTCGATAGACAGTAAGGCAGACAACGAACATTTTACTAATGGAGAAATCTATGATAATTAACATTTAATAAAAATGATGAAATTAATATATTTTAAAAAATCTCAAAAATTTAACCGAGATATTCGTCTGACATTTAAACTCCAAATAAATTTACATTTTTAATGGTTGATAAAGATGCTGAAAAAGTCTCCCGTGGCATTAAAGGAGTTGTACCTTTTTGCACCAAACTGCCAAGAGTGGTTGCAAGTTTTGATGTGCATTCTGAATTTTATTGCTCCCAGACCCCCCAGTGTTGTTATGGGTTTTGACCAAAATCGTTTATACAAGTACTTACAAGAGAGTCTCTCTCTCTCTCTCTCTCTCTCTCTCTCTCTCTCTCTCTCTCTCTCTCTCTCTCTCTACGCCTTTAAATGTGACTTGATTTACATAAAATTAATTTAGATTAATTTATAGTCAGAATAGAGATGGAGAGTAGGTTGTGTATTTAAAACACGAGAGAGAGAGAGAGAGAGAGAGAGAGAGAGAGAGAGAGAGAGAGAGAGAGAGAGAGAGAGAGAGAGAGAGAGAGAGAGAGCAGCTTTATAGTCATACCATCATGGAGGAAAGGGGCTAGTTAAAATCATTGTTACTTTGTGAATCCATTTTCCTGAACATACACATCTATAGGCTATTTATTCATAACATTTCGTTATTATACTTATAATCTAAGCATTAAGAAAATTCGTTTTTGGTCCTTTTAACTTCTTGATTTGTTCTTTCAGACATTGCTCGACATAACCAGCCTAAATAGGGGAAGGACTATGAAGGGGGCTGGGCGCTGTCTGATCGGTCCTGGAGCCACCTACAGCAGGCGTTAGGAGACGGATCAAAATATAGACAGTAAGTAATTTGAAAACTAAAGTTTTAATATAATCAATCATTTGTATATATAAAGTATTTTTGCTGGTAAATTAATTTATAAACTATCAAAATACTTCCCCTGTCTTGGGTTAGAGTTCTCTTGCTTGAACGTGTACTAGGGCACACTATTCTATCTTATTTCTCTTCCTATTGTTTGGTTCAAGTTTATATATTTTATAAAGGAGATATTTATTTTAATGTTTCTCTTCTTGAAGAATTTATTTTTTCCTTGTTTCCTTTCCTCACTGGGTTTATTTTAGGGAAATAATGGACTCAAAGCTCTCAGAATTTGACATACTGATCAGGGTTTAATTTTAGGGAAATAATTGACTCAAAGCTCTTAGAATTTGACATACAGATCAGGGTTTATTTTAGGGAAATAATTGACTCAAATCTTTCAGAATTTACTTTATTGATCAGGGTTTATTTTAGGGAAATAATTGACTCAAAGCTCTCAGAATTTGACATACTGATCAGGGTTAATTTTTGGGAAATAATTGACTCCAAGCTCTCAGAATTTGACATACTGATCAGGGTTTATTTTAGGGAAATAATTGACCCCAAGCTCTCAGAATTTGACATACTGATCAGGGTTTATTTTAGGGAAATAATTGACTCCAAACTCTCAGAATTTACCTTACAGATCAGGGTTTAATTTAAGGAAATAATTGACTCAAAGCTCTCAGAATTTGCCTTACAGATCAGGGTTTAATTTAAGGAAATAATTGACTTAAAGCTCTCAGAATTTGACATACTGATCATGGTTTATTTTAGGGAAATAATTGAATCGTAATTCTCAGAATTTACCTAACTGATCATGGTATATTGTCTGAGAGTTAGCGTTGAAATCTTTGCTTAGTTTTATTTCGTATACAAAATATATAAGTAAATAATTATAGCCACTGAAGACTTGATTGGTTAATACCAAAGTCCAAATGAGTGACGTGGACGGACTTGAGTCCGTCGATATCACCTATTTGGACTTGGGTGTAAAACTCCTATATCAAAGTCTTTCATTTCTCATTTCGTATCTATGGTCTTTACGTGTCAGTGAATTTAACGGAGAAAGAAGGGATATTTTGTCTAGTCTCTAGTAAAATTTCATCAGTCAGGAATTCTTTCATGTAAAACATGTTACACGTGAAATATACGACAATACTAAATCAGATTTTATTATTCACAGGAATGAGCCAAGATAGCAGAGTGTGAGCCAGTCCTGTGAGCCCACAAGAGGAGTGCGCTAGTCCTGTGAGCCCACAAGAGGAGAGCGCCAGTTCTGTGAGCCCACAAGAGGAGAGCGCCAGTCCTGTGAGCCATCAAGAGGAGTGCGCTAGTCCTGTGAGCCCACAAGAGGAGAGTGCCAGTTCTGTGAGCCCACAAGAGGAGAGCGCCAGTCCTGTGAGCCATCAAGAGGAGAGCGCCAGTTCTGTGAGCCCACAAGAGGAGAGCGCCAGTTCTGTGAGCCCACAAGAGGAGAGCGCCAGTCCTGTGAGCCATCAAGAGGAGTGCGCTAGTCCTGTGAGCCCACAAGAGGAGAGCGCCAGTTCTGTGAGCCCACAAGAGGAGAGCGCCAGTTCTCTGAGCCCACAAGAGGAGCCAGTTCTGTGAGCCCACAAGAGGAGAGCGCCAGTTGTGTGAGCCCACAAGAGGAGAGCGCCAGTTCTGTGAGCCCACAAGAGGAGAGCGCCAGTTCTGTGAGCCCACAAGAGGAGAGCGCCAGTTCTCTGAGCCCACAAGAGGAGCCAGTTCTGTGAGCCCACAAGAGGAGAGCGCCAGTTGTGTGAGCCCACAAGAGGAGAGCGCCAGTTCTGTGAGCCCACAAGAGGAGAGCGCCAGTTCTGTGAGCCCACAAGAGGAGAGCGCCAGTTCTGTGAGCCCACAAGAGGAGAGCGCCAGTTCTGTGAGCCCACAAGAGGAGAGCGCCAGTCCTGTGAGCCCACAAGAGGAGAGCGCCAGTCCTGTGAGCCCACAAGAGGAGAGCGCCAGTTCTGTGAGCCCACAAGAGGAGAGCGCCAGTTCTGTGAGCCCACAAGAGGAGAGCGCCAGTCCTGTGAGCCATCAAGAGGAGTGCGCTAGTCCTGTGAGCCCACAAGAGGAGAGCGCCAGTTCTGTGAGCCCACAAGAGGAGAGCGCCAGTTCTCTGAGCCCACAAGAGGAGCCAGTTCTGTGAGCCCACAAGAGGAGAGCGCCAGTTGTGTGAGCCCACAAGAGGAGAGCGCCAGTTCTGTGAGCCCACAAGAGGAGAGCGCCAGTTCTGTGAGCCCACAAGAGGAGAGCGCCAGTTCTGTGAGCCCACAAGAGGAGAGCGCCAGTTCTGTGAGCCCACAAGAGGAGAGCGCCAGTCCTGTGAGCCCACAAGAGGAGAGCGCCAGTCCTGTGAGCCATCAAGAGGAGTGCGCTAGTCCTGTGAGCCCACAAGAGGAGAGCGCCAGTTCTGTGAGCCCACAAGAGGAGAGCGCCAGTTCTGTGAGCCCACAAGAGGAGAGCGCCAGTTCTGTGAGCCCACAAGAGGAGAGCGCCAGTCCTGTGAGCCCACAAGAGGAGAGCGCCAGTCCTGTGAGCCATCAAGAGGAGAGCGCCAGTCCTGTGAGCCATCAAGAGGAGTGCGCTAGTCCTGTGAGCCCACAAGAGGAGAGCGCCAGTTCTGTGAGCCCACAAGAGGAGAGCGCCAGTTCTGTGAGCCCACAAGAGGAGAGCGCCAGTTCTGTGAGCCCACAAGAGGAGAGCGCCAGTTCTGTGAGCCCACAAGAGGAGAGCGCCAGTCCTGTGAGCCCACAAGAGGAGAGCGCCAGTCCTGTGAGCCGACAAGAGGAGAACGCCAGTCCTGTGAGCCGACAAGAGGAGAACGCCAGTCCTGTGAGCCCACAAGAGGAGAACGCCAGTCCTGTGAGCCCACAAGAGGAGAACGCCAGTCCTGTGAGCCCACAAGAGGAGAGTGGCAGTCCTGTGAGCCCACAAGAGGAGAGTGGCAGTCCTGTGAGCCCACAAGAGGAGAGCCCCAGTCCTGTGAGCCCCAGTCCTGTGAGCCCACAAGAGGAGAGAGTGGCAGTCCTGTGAGCCCACAAGAGGAGAGAGTGGCAGTCCTGTGAGCCATCAAGAGGAGAGAGTGGCAGTCCTGTGAGCCATCAAGAGGAGAGAGTGGCAGTCCTGTGAGCCATCAAGAGGAGAGAGTGGCAGTCCTGTGAGCCATCAAGAGGAGAGAGTGGCAGTCCTGTGAGCCATCAAGAGGAGCGCCGCACCCCCCCCCCCCCCATATAAAAAAGAAGTCAGCCGGTAATCCAGGGCTTATATAACGCAGTTTCTGGACACTCTTCGTAAACGTTTTGAATATATAAAGAAAATGAATTTTAATTTTTTTTTTTTTTTTGGCTGCTGCTTGGGCAGTTTTCTGGCAGTGAAGTTTTCCATTATTCATATAAATTTGGCTGTCAACTTTGTGTAATTTAATGTTCAAGTCGAGCTAAAGTCTTAAAAAGCAAGTCATAATTTTTTGGCCCGTCAACTTTGTATTTCCGTGTTTTAAGTGTTGCCTTGAATAATTTATTTGCCTTTATTCATTTTTGCCTTTAAACATTGGAATACAGAGTTGACAGGAAAAAATTAATATTCATTTTTGCCTTTATTGTATTCCAATGTTTATTCATTTTTGCCTTATATTTAATTTTTCTTGTCAACTCTGTATTCCAATGTTCAAGTTTGCCAGTCAACTTTGTATTTCAAGTTTGCCAGTCAACTTTGTATTCCCATGTTCAAGTCCTTGTTCAATATGAAAAATAAAAGAAAAATGACAACCATTTTCATTTCAAAACCACAAAATACAAAAAAATGGGTGTATTCAAAGAATAGAAGTATTGAATTAAAGGTTTATTTTATTTGAAGGTTTCTCACAGATACAGCATAGAAAATGGTGTTTAAGAGTTCAATGAGTTGTCAATTTTGCCTCTTGAGTTGCCTTTAGCTATTTTGTAAATGAATTTTTAAAGATAGGTTTGCAGACCTTTATATTTATTACCAGGGAAAAATGAGCGACCAGGGTCCCCCCCTTGGTGGTGGTCTAGGGCTGGTTCCAGTACCGGCCGGAGGAGGGGGCAATGCCGTGTTACCCTTCCCGGTATGCTGCTGGAAGCACCAAGATTCCAACCATTTCTGGAAAGTTATACATATACTTGAGACATAGAAAATGGGGAATCTGCAATATGCCGATTCGACTGGAAACTTATACGTATGCGAAGAAATGGGGGATCATAGAAAATGGGGAATTCGCCAAAGGAAGCTGGAAAAGTTATCAAAGCATATATATATAAGAAACTTACAAAGTGGGAATCATATATGCAAATTAGCCAAATGGAATGGAAAAGTTATACATGCATTTACTTGAAGCATATAAAATGAGGTTCAAAATTATTAGCCAAATGAAACTGATAAATTACTTATTGCTAGACAAACCCTGATATGGACACGAAATTTTAAATCAATTGAATTATATAAGATATAATTGTTTGGCAAAGTAAAAAATTCATTGGACAGTATAGGAATAAAATATGCAAATATGACAAAATTCAAAAATAAAAAATTATTGAGATTAAATCTATACTTATTAGAGAGTAAAGAAAGATAATTGTTTATGCTTTAAATAACGAGACAACCAGCCTAATTTACACATGAATGTGATGAATAGAATATATAGAAAAAATCCATGATTCGCGTGAAAAAAGTTTATGGTGTGACTGAACGGGTAATGTGCAAAATATGTTTCTGGAAATAGTAATAATTTTAGTGCATTTGGAATGGAATATAAATTGCCAATTAAAAATTCTATATCATTGTCAACTATAAGTCTATAATGGAAAAAGTAAGGTCTTTTATAGTATCACAAGTGAGATACAGTATATGAATTTATGTGGTTTAGTGTACAATACAGACTGGGGAAATACTGATATTTAGTAATCGTATTTTCAAATAAATAAAGTTGGGGTCCCTATATCCTAAAAACAATGTAAGGAAAGCAGTCTTTATCATTAACTACTAGAACCCTACTCTGAGAAAACACAGAGGAAGAGAACCCTTCTATTATTATTACTTGCTAAGCTACAACCCTAGCAGAATGTTATAAGCCCAAGGGCTCCAGCACAGAAAATAGCCTAGTGATGAAAGGAAACAAGAAAAAATAAAATATCTTAAGAACAGTAACACTAAAGCAAATAACATTAAAACAAATATCTCGTAAAAACTAT
>NW_027172260.1:0-67500 GCF_036898095.1 Palaemon carinicauda | reverse complement strand
AAGTGGGAAGATGAAGGGACGGAAGAGAAATGGACAAGACAGATGTTGACAAGAAAACGCTGGAAGACAGGATCTCTGAGCTAGAGAGACTCCAAACAGAAATGATTATATATATGAAAAATCTGCTTCCATACGTACTTAATCCTTTTAAGGTGTATAAGAAGCTGTTTAAAAGGGTGTTTGCTTTAGCAAAGAAGAAAAAAACGGATCCACTTCCTCATAGTCCACAAAGTCCTCCTCCAGTAGGACCTTATGCTCCACTAGGATCTCCCCTTTCTCCCCTAGGACCTCCTCCAGGTCAAATAGGAACTCCTTATGGTCCAATAAGATTTCCTCTTGGTCCCCTAAGACCTCCTTATGGTCCACTAGGATTTCCTCATGGTCCCCTAGGACCTCCTCAACTAGGACCTTATGGTCCACTAGGATTTCCTCCTGGTCCCTTAGGACCTCCTCAACTAGGACCTACTTATGGTCCACTAGGATTTCCTCCTGGTCCCCCAGGACCTCCTCGAGTTCCTCTAGGACCTCCTTGTTGTCCACCAGGAACTCCTTATTATCCACTAGGACCTCATCCTGGTCCACCAGGACCTCTTCAATATCATCCAAGACCTCCTCCTCCTCCATCAGGACCTCTTGGTCCACCAGGACCTTTTCCTCGTGTACCAGGACCTCCTTGTTGTCCACCAGTAAATCCTTATGATCCACTAGGACCTGCTCTTGGTCAACCAAGACCTTTTCAATGTCATCCAAGACCTCCTCCTCCATCAGGACGTCTTGGTCCAATAGTTTTTCCTCCTCCACCACCCCCAGGATCTCCTCGAGTTCCTCTAGGACGTCCCTGTTGTCCACAAGGACCTCCACATCATTCAAATTGTAGGCTAAAAGAAGGCTTGAATAAAAGTGACCAGAAGAACTGGGAACAAAGGGCCAAAGACCCGAGGAATGAGAGTCGATTATTGCAGGAAAAAGCAGACTTCGAACTCTTGCTAAGCTTATGGAAGAAATTCTCAATCTGAAAAGGGATTTGTCAGATACCAGGCAGGAGAAAAAAGAGAAAGGTAAGTGTGACCTTACGAGGAAGTTGGAGACTACAGAAACGGTCACAGACGAGCTAAATAATACAATAGAAAAGCTTCCAAAAATTGTTTATGAGAAGGACCAGAAGTTGGTGTCAATAGAGCAGAAAGCTGACCAAGGAAATTCTGGACTTACATCGTCATCCTTGAGAAGAATGGCTGAACTCTTGGGGCATGAATGGGACGATTTTGAAAGGAAGATAACATGGATGGAAGGAAGATGGACCCGAAATATATTGACGATAAAACTTTGGAAGAAAGGGTCTCTGACCTAGAAAGGTTCCAGACAGAAGTAATCAAGGGAGCGAAAGAAGTCTTACCATACCTATTCACCCTTTCAAGATGTATAAGAAGCTATTTGAGATGATTTTTGGTTTTGGTAAGAAGAAGAAGAAAGAAGAGGAACTGGAAAAACCCGGTTCCTGACCCTTATGCAATGCAGGACCCCCATGGACAAGGCCCTTATGGTCCTTATGGTCAGGCAGGACCTCCTTATGGCCCTTATGGTCAACCAGGATATGGTTATGGTCCACCAGGACAATATGGACCGCGAGGACCTGCCATCCAATCTGGTCCACCAGGATATTATGGACCGCGAGGACCTGCCATCCAAAATGGTCCACCAGGATATTATGAACCACGAGGACCTGCCATCCAATACGGTCCACCAGGGCAATATGGACCGCGAGGACCAGCAATCCAATATGGTCCACCAGGACAATATGGACCGCGAGGACCTGCCATCCAATATGGTCCACCAGGACAATATGGACCGCGAGGACCTGCAATCCAAAATGGTCCACCAGGATATTATGGACCGCGAGGACCTGCCATCCAATATGGTCCACCAGGACCTCCTCGTGATCCCCCAGGACCTCCTCGTGGTCCCCCAGGACCTCCTCGCGGTCCCCCAGGACTTCCTCGTGGTCCCCCAGGACCTCCTCGTGGTCTCCCAGGACCTCCTCGTGGTCCACCAGGACGACCTCGTGGTCCACCAGGACTACCTCGTGGTCCACCACAACCTCCTCAGGATCAATGGGGCCCACCAGCTCAAATACAAATGGCTGCCATAGGAAGAGTCAACAGGTGTTCACAGGAAGAAACAAAACGACCTCCTTTAAATTGTTGCCTGCAAGAAGACGTGAATAAAAGTGACCAGAAGAACCGGGAACAAATGGCCCAAGATACGAGGAGCACGAGTCGAACATTAAAGGAAAAAACAGACTATGAACTCATTTCTAAGCTTAAGGAAGAAATTCTTAATCTGAAGATGGATTTGTCAGATACCAGGCAGGAGAAAAAAGAGAAATGTAAGTGTGACCTTACGAGGAACTTGGAGACTACAGAAACGGTCACAGACGAGCTAAATAATACAATAGAAAAGCTTACAAAAAATGTTTATGAGAAGGACCAGAAGCTGGTGTCAATGGAACGGAAAGCTGTCTAAGACAAATCCCAGCAAAATGAGCGGATCAAAGAATTTAATTTGGTGTAAGAATCAACGGAGGACAAATTCCTTAAAAACTATAAAGTCCAAAAATTATAAAAACAAAAATTCCTTTTTCCACTGGAATAGGGGAGCAGAAGTGCCTGGGTAGAGTATGGCAGTTATATGGTTTAAGGGCCAATGAAATAGAGGCAGTTAATGCCAAGTGGATTCCGATATTTCAGGTCTAAAGATAATAGTCTACAAGATGGACTCAGCAGAGGGAAGAAGCCACACTTGTTCTAGTATGTATTCTTCCTTGACAAAGATTCACTTGTACTGTTTCTTTGTCAGGTGACGAATGCAGAAAAAACAAGTCTGACTGCTTCTAGTATGCAGTATCGCTTGGATAAGATTCCTTTGCACTGGAATAGGGGAGCAGAAATGCCTGGGTAGAGTATGGCAGTTATATGGATTAAGGGCCAATGAAATAGAGGCAGTTAATGCCAAGTGGATTCCGATATTTCAGGTCTAAAGATAATAGTCTACAAGATGGACTCAGCAGAGGGAAGAAGCCACACTTATTCTAGTATGTATTCTTCCTTGACAAAGATTTACTTGTACTGTTTCTTTGTCAGGTGACGAATGCAGAAAAAACAAGTCTGACTGCTTCTAGTATGCATTATCGCTTGGATAAGATTCCTTTGCACTGGAATAGGGGAGCAGAAATGCCTGGGTAGAGTATGGCAGTTATATGGATTAAGGGCCAATGAAATAGAGGCAGTTAATGCCAAATGGATTCCGACATTCCAGGTCTAAAGATAATAGTCTACAAGATGGACTCAGCAGAGGGAAGAAGTCACACTTGTTCTTGTATGCATGTTTCCTTGACAAAGATTCACTTGTACTGCTTTTTGGACGAATGTAAAAGAAACAAGTCTGACTTTTTCTAGTATGCTATGTCCCCTCAAGAATCACTTGTACTGGCATTGTAGAACTGAGGTTTTCGTTCAGCTTTGAGATGAAATAAATAAAGGTGAGGAGGGTCGTGGGTACCAAGACTACAACTATATTCCTTGAAAGGAGAAGCAGTCATAACCCATCTGATGAGCCCTTTGGTAAGGGTGAAACCCTTGTAAAGTACTAATGACAATACTAGTGAGAATGGAAGATACTAGATGGACATTTAGAATAACAGAATTGGTCCCTTCATATAGCAAACGAAGCAGGGAAAAGAAGAGAAGACGAAGGATTGATGAGATAAGAAAATTGGCTGGTATAGCCTGGCTTGGAGGCCATAAACATATGCTAGTGGAAGGATATGATGATGCTCTATATCACCAACATCATCATCATCATTAGCCATTGCTAGTCCACTGCACGACAAAGGCCTCAGACATATCTTTCAACTCTCACTGTTTATGATCTTTCTATGCCAATTTATACCTGCAAGATTTCTCAATTCGTCAATCCATCGTCTTTTCTTCCTTCCCCTTCTTCGTTTGCTATATGGAGAGACCCATTTTATTATATGCATAATTATATATATAATATATGTATGCATATATATACATGTATATATATATATATATATATATACATGGATTGATATCGAGCCTCTTCAAATGAAAGACTATAGTCCATTTCTTTTAGCGATGCATATTTGCACCGACTCGTGGCGGTGCCCTTTTAGCTCGGAAAAAGTTTCCTGATCGCTGATTGGTTAGAATTATCTTCTCCAGCCAATCAGCGATCCGGAAACTTTTCTGAGCTAAAAGGGCACCGCTGCCAGTCGGTGCAAATATGCATCACTAAAAGAAATGGACTATAGGTCGCCACCAATCATGTCTCCCGAGGCTCATAAAGAAGAAGTCGGAACCTAAGTGCTGACTACATTTCAGGATTAACTGGTAGGACCACTATTTTTGTGGTCTCACCAGGTAAATTCTAGGTTGAAGTTACCCCACAGGTTCCGACTTCTCCTAGAGCAGTGGTTCCCAAACTGGGGGCGCGCCTCACTAGGGGGGCGTATGGACGATACAAGGGCGGCGTGAAGTCATCTGCTTGAAATTACTTGTTTAATAGAATAATAAAATCATTAAAAGAACAAATATCTGTCATTACATACATGCATCCATCTCACTAAATTTGACCAGAAATTGTGCCTTAGTCTCATAAGTATTTCCAAATATTATATGCCATGTTTTCAAATTATCTATTCTTTAAATTTCAACTCAATTTTGCCAATTTGCTAATGTTCTAACTTTTTTTCGGTCACTTTGAACCAAATGTTTCGCTTTTAGTTACTGGAATGTAATATTATTTGTTTGAGTGGCTTTCATTATTAAAATGTAATACAAACAGAAATCTGTTTTCCTGTACAATGCTAGGAAATAAATGTAAGAATCATTTCATATAAAAAAAAGAAAAGAGTCTACTGGAAGCCAAAAGGGGGCGTCAGGTTAAATAGTTTGGGAACCACTGTCCTAGAGCCTCTGGTGACATCACTGATATAGAGACCTAGTCTTTCATTTCAGAAAACAAATCTTGATCCCACTATGGGGTAGACATTCACTTCCATTAGAGCATGCTATTGTGCTACTTCTCCAAGATGAGATCATGATGAGGGGTAGATGGAGATGGTTTGGGCATGCTCTTCACACTCCCCAAAAGAGATTAGTTCACCAAACTTTCAACTGGGTGCCACATGGCACTAGAAGAGTTGGTAGACCCAGGCCTACATGGCTGAGAACTATGAAACCTCAAGTGGGAGATGATGAGTGGATAAGTATTGAATTAAAAACTCGAGATAGAGACGACTGTCGAAATCTAACAGAGGCGTTTTGCGTCAATAGGCGTAGGAGATGATAATGATAATATGTATGAATATGTATATATATACATATATACAGTATATGTATATATATGTATGTATAAATATATATATATATATATATATATATATTAAATACATTTATATATACATATTTATATATACACATTATCATCATCATTTCTTCCTACGTCTAGTGACGCAAAACGCCTCTGTTAGATTTCGACAGTCGTCTCTATCTTGAGTTTTTAATTCAATACTTATCCTCTCATTATCTCCTACTTCGAGCTTCATAGTCCTCAACCATGTAGGCCTGGGTCTTCCAATTCTTCTAGTGCCTTGTGGAGCCCAGCTAAACGTTTAGTGAACTAATTTTCTTGGGGGGAGTGCGAAAAGCATGCCCAAACCATCTCCATCTACCCCTCATCATGATCTCATCCACATATGGCACTCGAGTAATCTCTCTTATAGTTCCATTTCTAACAATATCCAATAGATTTGGATAATTTGAGAATAAAGTCATCAAAAGGATATTGGGAGTTAAATATATATATATATATATATATATACAGTATGTATATAGATAATATATATATAATATATATATATATATATATATGTGTGTGTGTGTGTGTATACAATATATATAGATTATATATATAGATATATATATATAGATTATATATATATATATATATATATAGACACTGTACATACATAAAACATTAACAAATGCAGCTTTTTCCAGTCCACTAAAAAACAAAAGTCTCAGACATGTCCTTATTCATGTCTGGGGTTTGGCCAGTTTTCATCACCACGCTGGCCAGCTGTGGATTGGTGATGGTGGGAGATTTTTATCTGATCGCTTACAGCATAACTTAATCTGATCAGAGAGAGAGAGAGAGAGAGAGAGAGAGAGAGAGAGAGGGGGGGGGTTGTTATTGTTTTTAAATCCTTCTATTTTAATTGTTCATTTCTTCCTATATCGTTTAATTATTTCCTTATTTCCTTTCCTCACTGGGCTATCTTTCCTTGCTGGGAGACCTTGGGCTTATAGCATCTTGCTTTGTCAACTAGGGTTGTAGCTTAGCTTGTAGTAATAATATCATCATCATCATCATCATCATCATCATCATTTTCATTCCACAACTGACCCAGGTGAATGTGACGGAAAGTGAGAGAAAAATATATGATTATTATTACTTGCTAAGCTACAACCGTAGTTTGAAAAGCCGGGTGCTATAAGCCCAAGGGCTCCAACAGGAAAATAGCCCAGTGAGGAAGGAACCAGGAAAAATAAAATATTCTAAGAACAGTAACGTTAAAATAACTATTTCTTATATAAACTATAAAAACTAAAACAAAACAAAAGGAAGAGAAATTAGACATAATAGTAGGCCTATGCCCGTGTGTACCCTCAAGCAAGAGAACTCATGCAAGCTACAAACCTAGTTTGAAAAGCCGGATGCTCCAAGCCCAGAGGCTCCAACATAGAAAAATAGCCCGGTAAGGAAAGGAAATGAAATAAGGAATAAAGCAAGCGAAGTAATGAACAATTGAAACAAAATATTCTAAGAACAGTAACATTAAAAAAGATCATCCGATTATAAACTATAAAAAACTTATATATCCAACTATAGTGTAGGATATAAAGCTAATAAAACTATATATAGTATTTCTATAACCAAGTAAAGTAAAGGATATAAGGCTAATAAAACTATATATACAATATCTATTCACTTCGAGATAGAACCTCCAATAAGTGGACTTGTTATACTCTCTCTCTCTTCTCTCTTCTCTCTCTCTCTCTCAGCCAAACCGTTCCATGATTTGAATTTGTTCCTTTGCAGAGTGAGCGTTTAGCGTTAATAGATATAAATCTATTCTAAAACCAGATATTTCGATATAATTCTCATCTTTTCTCCAGCTAAAAGCTAAGCCTTAACCTTGTAGCAGTGTAGCTAAATCTTTATAAATCAAAGTTATAAAAGCTATTGTTTTACCGTTTTTCTAATATACTTAATGTTTTATTCTATCTTTTCATTTCATCTGAGGCTTTCGTCTGCTAAAGCATAAAACTGGATTTTATCGCTAATTCTCAAACTTAATCTTATTTTCCTTCTTCCTTCCGAGTTCTTAGCAGGACTTTCTGCTATTCTCCATTCTCTCTGATTATTATTATTATTATTATTATTATTATTATTATTATTAGCTAAGCTAGCATCCTGCTATGGGTTACATGGAGGTAAATTGTTGCTTAGGCCTAAATGTTATCATTCATTTGAGCCGTTCAATTTTTGTTCGAACTTTTCTTATATACACGCGAGAGAGAGAGAGAGAGAGAGAGAGAGAGAGAGAGACCCATTTCCTTGTATTTCCTTAATTCCAGAAGTTTAAAATACTAAAAATCTTAATATAAGTAAAATTCAATTACCTACAGATTCAAAGTGAAAAATAAAATGGCGGTAAACTATTTAAATGGCTGCTTAAGCCTACTTGATATATGCTAAATGATATCATTCATTCGAGCTAAATTACCAAAAAAAAAAAAAAATTATTCAAATTGGTTTGAAAACCGTTGCAAACTTTATTTTGAAAGAGAATAAAGAATATTTATTTTCCTTGTTTCCTTTCCTCACTGGGCTATTTTCTCTATTGGGGCCCCTGGGCTTATAGCTTTCTACTTTTCCAACTAGGGTTGTGGCTTAGCAAGTAATAATAATAATAATAATATATATAATATATATATATGTATATACACACACACACACACACACATATAATATATATATACAGATTTATCTTTCATGAATACATCTGCTAAGTTGTCCTCTCTCTCTCTCTCTCTCTCTCTCTCTCTCTCTCAGAATGAATCAATTAAAAAATGTTCCTTACATTTTATGGGACCAACTAAATGAAAGTGAAATGTGAAATGCAGAAACAATAAATTAATAATTTGATAATTTTGATGGAAATTTGTATTGTCGATATAAAAACTAAACTTATGAGAACTTGATCTTTTTCGATGTTAACACATTGATATGTATTAAGATTCCTTTAGTGCTGCACTATACAAAGCTTTAATAATTATTTCATGAAATGATTTGATAACTTTATATTCTTGTTTCTGTACAAAATTGAAATGACCATAATTTTCCTGTTCATAACTACAACATGGCTATATTCAAAGGTTTAATAGCCCCTCACGAATGGCAGAGAAAGGGGACAATAACAATGTCTTAGAAATTTAGAAGCTGACCATATATACATATGATCAGAGCCCAAACCCCTCTCCACCCAAGCTATGACCAGGGAGGGCAAGGCAATGGCTGATGGTCACTTAGCAAGTGGACCTATAGGCTCCCCCCAAACACCCCCATCCTTTGCTCACAAGAATGGATATATATATATATATATATCCCTTTCTGAGTGGTGATACCTTGACGTAGTGAAGGTTTTGCCTATCAATATGATCAGCAAAGCTGTAAGTCTACTATTTTAGGGCCACCCATACTAGGTTGGTTTGCTGTGAGCGATCAGACCAAAGTCTCCTACCATCCCAATTTGCAGTGGCCAGCATGGTGGTGAAAAAGGACATGTCTGAGGCCGTTGTCCTGCAGTGGACTAGAACGCTGCATTTGTTGATGTTTAATTAAATTCATAAATACAGTTAATTTGCTTTTTCTTATTTTGTATTTGGAGAGAGAGAGAGAGAGAGAGAGAGAGAGAGAGAGAGAGATTCCATATATTAATCCATATTTACCGTTATCTCAAAAGCACTCGGACTAAGAAAGCCTTCTCTTATGTCTTCATCTGAGTTGAACGATATTCTCATATTATTTCACCCAAAGGATTACATAGGTTTACTTGGATTGAGCGATAGTTTCATATAACTTCGTCCTTTGGAATGATGAAGAATGTCGTGCTTCCCGAGTTCTATGACTGAACATTTATGGCTCTAATCGAAACATTGTGAGAAACAACGTACTGTTCAGTAACCATTTCCCACTGGAATAAGACTTTTCCATTTATTTTCGTCTCCTTCAGAGATTTATAGCAAATGCTCGCGAAGGTACAGTAAATCCATAAAGAAAGATTTCTAGTAATAATTAGCTAAATCTGCAGGAGACTTTAAGACAGAAGTCCGAGATACAGACAACCTACTCCTAGTGGTGTCCGTAAGCAGCCCAGGCCAGGAG
This sequence comes from Palaemon carinicauda, assembly GCF_036898095.1. Lineage (NCBI taxonomy): Eukaryota > Metazoa > Arthropoda > Malacostraca > Decapoda > Palaemonidae > Palaemon > Palaemon carinicauda. Next base: position 57,966 of record NW_027172260.1, on the reverse strand, counting down.
AAAGATGACAGAAACACACTTTCGGGGAAGATAGAGCGGGGACTTCGGTCGGCCTTTTCACATATGAAGTTGGATGGCTTTATTCCAGCACGAATCTCTCTCTCTCTCTCTCGCTCTCTCTCTCTCTTTCACCACGTTAAGGTATCCCCACTCAGAAAGGATATATATATATATATATATATATATTACTTGCTAAGCTACAACCTTAGTGGGAAAGAGCCAGCTATAAGCCTAGGGGCTCCAACATGGAAATAGCCCAGTGAGGATAGGAAAAATATAAATTAAATGTTCTGAGAAGAGTAACAACATTTAAATTAGATATCCCCTATACAAACTATAACAACTTTAACAAAACAAGAGGAAGAGAACATTAGATAGAATAGTGTGCTAAGGTGCACCCTCAAGCAAGAAACCTCTAACCCAAGACAGTGGAGGACCATGGTACAGAGGCTATGACACTACCCAAGACTAGAGAACAATGGTTTGATTTTGGGAGTGTCCCTCTCCTAGAAGAGCTTCTTACCATAGCTAAAGAGTCTCTTCTGTCCTTACCAAGAGGAAAGTGGCCCTGAACAATTACAGTGCAGTAGTTAACCCCTTGAGTGAAGAAGAATTGTTTGGTAATCCCATTGTTGTCAGGTGTATAAGGACAGAGAAGAATGTTAAAGAATAGGCAGACTATTCAGTGGGTGTGTAGGTAAAGGGAAATCGAACCGTAACCAGAGAGACGGATCCAATGTGGTACTGTCTGGCCAGTCAAAAGACCCCATAACTCTCTAGCGGTAGTATCTCAGCGGGTGGCTGGTGCCCTGGCCAACCTACTACCATGATCAGCAAAGCTGTACCTGCCAGGGCTACCCATACTAGGTTGGCTTGCTGTGAGCGGTCAGATGAAAGTCCCCCAAAATCACTAATTCAGACTTGCATGATTAAAGACATCTGAGGCCTTTGTCCTGCAGTGGACTCTATAGAAATGACTATGTTCGTTGATGTTGCGAGTACACACACACACACACACACACATATATATATAATATATATAACACACACACACACATATATATATATATATATATAGCAAAGTTTCTTCCGTAAAAATATGTATACATTGTTAAAAGATAACGGAGTTAATCTGTCTGACATCGTAAGGCGAGAACAGAGCTATTCTAAAACATTAAATACTGTGTAATCATTTACCGTATTAGATTATATATTTTAAAGGGACTCCAACAGAGAAAATAGCCCAGTGAGGAAAGAAAAAAGGGGAAAAATAAACTATCTTCAGAACAGTAACATTAAAATAAAATATTTCTTATCTAGCCTAGACATCATACATATCATTGCATTCATGTCATCCTTGACAAAGTGATATGCTTAACACTCTCTCTCTCTCTCTCTCTCTCTCTCTCTCTCTCTCATACTATAGTTCATGAAGAGGCAAAGACAACAAATAGTGATGTAAAAAACAAAAGAACAGCAGTGTGAGACTATAAGGTGCTCCTGACCAGATAGGATGTGGGAGTTATCACTATGAGAGAGAGAGAGAGAGAGAGAGAGAGAGAGAGAGAGATGAAACGTTGTCAAGTCACCACATTGAGTTGCTGACCAGTGCTGACTTGCTGTATCGAGTCCTGCTGACGTCTGTTTTCTGACTCGCTGACTGAGGAGTGTCTTAGAGCTCTCTCTCTCTCTCTCTCTCTCTCTCTCTCTCTCTCTCTGAAACCAAATCCTAGAACGTAACAAATTAGCAAAAAATAAAAATGATACGATATGCATTTACTTTTTTACTACTGTATTTGATTAAGTAAGAATTCCTAACATAAAATATATTTACCTAATGTGGGATGTCGTGCAATATACAGAATGTGTGGGTGCCGTGGCAATACAGACTGTGGGATGTCGTGCATATACAGAAAGTGTGTCGTGCATATATAGAATTGTGTAAGGTGTCGTGCACATGCAGACTGTGAGTGTCGTGCATATACAGAATGTGTGGGTCTCGTGCATATACTGAATGTGTGGGTGTCGTGCATATATAGAATTTGTGGTGTCGTGCACATGCAGACTGTGGGGATGTCGTGCATATATAGAATTTGTGGTGTCGTGCACATGCAGACTGTGGGGATGTCGTGCATATATAGAATTTGTGGGTGTCGTGCACATGCAGACTGTGGGATGTCGTGCATATACAGAATGTGAGGGTGACGTGCATATATAGAATGTGTGGGTGTCGTGCACATGCAGACTGTGGGATGTCGTGCATATACAGAATGTGAGGGTGACGTGCATATATAGAATGTGTGGGTGTCGGTGCAAATGCAGACTGTGGGGATGTCCGTGCATATATAGAATTTGTGGGTGTCGTGCACATGCAGACTGTGGGATGTCGTGCATATACAGAATGTTGTGGGTGACGTGCATCTATAGAATGTGTGGGGTGTCGTGCACATGCAGACTGTGGGGGTGTCGTGCAATATATAGACTGTGAGATATTGTGATGATTAAAACTTTCATTAATTTGGTCAAATTAACTCTTTGCAATCTGAAGTTTTGAATTTCCCATACCACCTGAGAGAGAGAGAGAGAGAGAGAGAGAGAGAGAGAGAGAGAGAGAAAGTGAAGTAGTTTATTTTGGTTATCACAACGCATGAAATTATCATGGATATTATGTGTAACCATCTCGGTGGGAGAGATCTTCAGGAAAGACAATATTAATCTTGTTATTACTTTTGTTATAAATTATATTTAAAAGTCCATAGATATCTGAGCATTTAAGATGACTCCTCATTAACAACTGCCTGGCCCCTCCCTGGTCCTAGCGTGGGTGGAGAGGGGACTTGGGCGCTGATCATGTATGTATATGGTCAGTCTCTAGGGCATTGTCACTGTCTCCTGCTGCTGCCCATTCATGAACGCCCTTTAAACGCCGAGAGAAAAATATGGCTTTTATGATCCTGGCATCATATTAGGCAGTTATATATAGTAAAGGACAACAAGTCTCTCAAAGAAAGTATAGGCTATTCTCTCTCTCTCTCTCTCTCTCTCTCTCTCTTCTCTCTCTCTCTCTCTCTCAACACATAAATCTGCTTAGACAATTTTACGTTTCATTTCTACCCATAAGCACCAGATAATGAGAAGAAGAGAGAGAGAGAGAGAGAGAGAGAGAGAGAGAGAGAGAAGTAAATCCCACATATTCCGTATAATGCTAAAGCGTAGTTTCTTGTTAGTCTCAGTTGCTGCCACATGTAAAGGAAACGTTTAAATGTGTTGCCACATGTAAATGAAACGTTAATGTAGCATCAGTGTTATTAAGGGACATAAAGGTGTCAGGAGGAGATTTGGCAACGCTGCTCATCGCTTTACTCGAATCATTCGGTTTTTTGAAATAACAATGTGTGATTTATTGTTATTTTTATTATATATACCATCTATATAATGTTCATATGTATTATAAAATGCTAATTTTCAAATATATTCAAATTTATAGGCCTACTCAAGTCTAGAAAAGCTGAAACATTAAAGAATCCTCTATTGAAGTTACTGTATTCGCCTTGAACAAACACACGCACGCACACACAAACATTTACAATAACAAGCTACTGTCCTATTCAACCCTGCCGCTACACTAGACTGAATACAATAGAAATAATTATCTTCTCTTGTAATTATCCCAGATTATTCAAAATAAGAGAGGAAATTACATAGAAAACAATGGCGTAGGCCTAGTTTTACGTATCAAATCCATTCACTTATCCGAATCGCGAGATAGACGTATTTGGTGATCGAATGTCTTCATTTCTAACTTCGACTCGCATAAGTAGTTATTATATTAAAAGGTATTAGGTTTCAAGAATATAATAGCCATATTCGAATCAATTAACTAAAAAATAAATTAAAATAAAGTACAAGTTACTAAAATAAAGTTTTGATCTATAGATTTAAATCTAAATTTTAAAAACGAAGCCGACGCCAAATCAAATCGAACGATTGGACTCTGAGACGAGAACTTTTTTTGACTTTTTCGCTGTGTGTTTCTGCGTTAAATCTCTCTCTCTCTCTCTCTCTCTCTCTCTCTCCTCTCTCTCTCTCTCTCTCTCTCCTCTCTCTCTCTCTCTGACGTAGTGGTAACCTGAATGACCTTAGGTTTAAAGGTTACTCATGAATGGCAGAGGCAAAGAACAGAACAATGCCCATAAATGACCATATATAGACTTGATCAGTGCCCAATCTAGGACCAGGGAGGGCCAGGCAATGGCTGCTGATGATCCCTCAGCGGGTAAACCTATAGGCTCCCTTAAGCCCCCGATCCTTAGTTCACAAGGATGGTGAGGTTGCAGACCACAAGAAACTATTGAGTTTGTCAATCTCAGTGTTGTCAGGTGTATGAGGACAGAGGAGAATCAGTAAAGAATAAGCCAGACTATTCGGTGTCTGTGTAGGCAAAGGGAAAGTGAACCGTAACCAGAGAGAAAGATCCAATGTAGTACTCTGACCAGTCAAAGGATCAAATACCTCTCTAGTGGTAGTATCTCAACGGGTGGCTGGCGCCCTGGCTAACTTACAACCTACTAACCATAGTAAGCATCTTTTCTAGGAGAAGGACACACCAAAATCAAACCACTGTTCTCTAGTCTTGGGTAGTGTCATAGCCTCTGTAATGTACTATGGTCTTCCAGTGCCTTGGGGGTAGAGTTCTTTTGCTTGAGGGTGCACTATTCTATCTCATTTCTCTTCCTCTTTTTAAAGTTTTTACAGTTTATATGTGAATGATCTAATTTAATGCTGTTAATGTTCTTAGTCAATTTTATTTTGATTGTTCATAACTTCTCTTGTAGTTTATTCATTTCCTTATTTCCTTTCCTCTCTGGGCTATTTTTCCTTGTTTGAGCCCTTTGCCTTTTTATCAACCTGCTTTTCTAACTAAGGCTGTAGCCTAGCTTGGAATAATAATAATAATAATAATAATAATAATAATAATAATAATAATAATAATAATAATAATAATAATAATAAGGAACCAGGAACCAGGAACCAGCTTGCACAGAATCACCAGCTATATGTAGCATGTATATATTCTCAATTAAATTCCTAAATAAAGAGTTTTACAGGCTATAATTATATAAATTCCCAAATAAAGAGTTTTACAGGCTATAATTATATAAATTCCTAAATAAAGAGTTTTATAGGCTATAATTATATAAATTCCCAAATAAAGAGTTTTACAGGCTATAATTATATAAATTCCTAAATAAAGAGTTTTAAAGGCTATAATTATATTATAGATTATAAATTAGAAACTATGAAAGTATTTTAAAGGGTTATGAAAGTAGTTTTAAAGGGCAGACCAAGATGGCCACCAGCTACGGTGAAGTAGATCTGCCATCTTTTAACTATATGATATCTATGATCTTCCGCATGTCAACATACGATAATCATTATACATGTACGATTACTTTAAGTCCAGTACGATGTAAGATAAATACATTGGATATATACATATTATACATGTATATGTATGTGTGTGTTTAATTAAACAATTATAGTAAAATATATTGAAATAGGACAGTAATTTGACTCCTAAATAATTATATTGAACATACATGTACGATTACTTTAGGTCCAGTGCGATGTAAGATAAATACCTTGGATATATACATATTATACATATATATGTATGTATGTGTTTAATTAAGCATTTATACTAAAATATATGGAAATAGGACAGTTATGCGACTCCTAAATAATTATATTGAAACTGTGTACGATAATTTTGGTTGAAAAACGACAATTTATGGAGCTTATGTACGATAATCCAGTCGAAGTCTGGTAAACATGAAATTTGGTTTGTTTACGTTTGAAATTCTCTATCAATTTCAAATCAACTCATATTGTAAGTATTTTGCATTAATACACTTATTTATAGTTATAAATACGTGTTTTTTACGTTATATATATCCTTATTATTAAGTTAAATACGTAAATTAAGTATTTATAATGGTATTAAGCTAACTTACCGGGAGCAGAGAAGCCAAGCTGACCTACTCGTATATTTAAAACCAAAATTGATAATAAATTGATGATAAATTTTTAATATATCTATCTCAAAATGTTTTTTTTAATAGTAGAAATTATCTCAATTAGGACTAATTAAAAATATATTCTGATTTATGGCTATATTGTCTATGCCAACTCTGGCCATTTTTCAGTTTGTGTTTTATCGTATTTTATGTCCAGAAATCGATTTTTAATAACAAATTGTTAATTATTTTAATAATAAAACATTAATTGCTTATTCATTATATCGTTTTGTGAATTTCAATAAAAAAAAAGCAGATCAGAGTTATATAGGGTGGTATTGTAGAAAATAAGGAGCCTTTGTATAATAGCGGCCAGTTCCTTCCGGGTGCATTAATAATGGACGCCAATTATCCTAAACCCCCCCAACCTTACCTAACCTACAAGCCATGTCCTTACTTACCTAATGAGGGGCTACGACCCCCTGCAACCCCTTATACTTGCCGTGACCCTAGCATTCCGCAAAAACCACTTCAGCTCAAGTTCTAAAACCTGGTGTTTTGAAGAGACACTGCTTTTATTTATCATTATCTTAAAGATTTCAGACACAGGTCCCTAGACACCTTTTCTATAGGTCCTATTGTGGCTACTCAGGAAATAATCTAACAACAGTATAAGCTCTTATGGGACATGTAACTTTTATCTCAGGCATCTTTTATTCTCTTTGTTATAAGGGTATGTAATGAGTACTTAGGCAGATGGTGATCTAGTCTGGACTTGAAGCCTTCACTTGGAATCCATTCTAAACCAAGTAAGACTGCTTAGAAGTTAAATACTTGTTGATATATTTGATAATATATTGAAGTGTTGATACTATATAACACTTGATCTTCATGACACTTCATCCCTTGCAAAGTATTTATAGAATTGAACGTAAAGCCTTGCCTCTTTACGAGCTGGCTGAACTGTTCACAAATAATTCACTTTGATCTCTTGCTATCACTTACAGTAATTTTATCGAGAGAGAGGAAGGGCAGACCTCTAAACTTCACGGAGACTTCCTCCCATCTAAGGAACACTCATATAAATGACTCCGATGTTTGTATTTGCGTTGGAATAAACTACAAATTTGATACCATTTGTCTTTTTCTTGCTTCAGGGTAAACTCGGATATGCTGTTCTGTCTTGTTTCTCTTCCTCATGTTTTGTTAAAGTTTTTTATAGTTTATATAGGAGATATTTATTTTAATGTTACTCTTAAAAATTTTATTTTTCCTTGTTTCCTTTCCTCACTGGGCTATTTTCCCTGTTGGAGCCCATGGGCTTATAGCATCCTGCTTTTCCAACTAGGGTTGTAGCTTAGCAAGTAATAATAATAATTGTCTCATCCTAGAAAAGGTCTCAGGTTTGTTTATTTAGGGAAAATACAAATTGTATAAAATTTGTAGTGTTTTGATTAAGGTCTGTCTCGGAGAATCTCTACGTAGCTTCCCAGGACGGTTTGCTTGCTGAATGTAACATATCCTATTATCTTGAAGCTTGTTATCTTTCATCTTAAACATCATATCTATATGAAAGTTTAGTGTTGTTTTAGAAATGCAAAGTACTTCAGTGAAATTACGCAAAGTTTTAATCACTTATGATGTATGCATATTTATTCGTCTTCTTATTTTCTTCATTCTTTTACAGTATTTATTTTAAGTTCATAATAGCAGCCATAAGTCTTTGCTCGATGTAATAAATTCACTGCATAATTCAATTTTAGGTAGATGTTGAAACCTTCTCCTCAGCTGTGATTTGCAGGCCACGTGTCTCGCTTGATGTACGATGGACGGCGTAATGTGCAGGGGAAAATAGCAGAGCAAGGAGTCCATATATAGGCTATGGCCTGTCTTGTAATTGCGTCAGAGTCCCGGAAGGAGCTCTCGTGGATTGGCCGTTGAATGGCCACACGTGGCCTGCTCTTCTGGCCGATCTGTTTCGAGGTATGATTTAATTTTCTTTGATTTGCTTTAGTTTTTCTTTACTCCTTCACTGTTTGTTCCGGCGTAGATACAAACCCTCCGATATTTATGGGGTATACTGTACCCCTATTAAAAGCTCCAGGTTTGTGTACTAGGAAAAATACAAAATACTTACAAATTGGTTTTTTCAATATTAAACTTACCCGGTGATCATATAGCTGTCAGCTCTGCTGCCCGACAGAAAAACCTAAGGACCAAATACGCCAGCGATCGCTATACAGGTGGGGGTGTACATCAACAGCGCCATCTGTCGCGCAGGTACTAAGTACTCCAATGTCAACAAAGAACCAATTTTCTCTGTCGTGCCACCGGCAAGACCTACTTAATACGCTGTTGCTTTCTGGATTGATTTTCACGTTATTTGGTGAAGTATTCCTTTCCAGTTTATTAGCTTTCGCTGTGCAGAGGTTCTCTTCATATTTCCTTGCATTCTTTATTGAATTTTGGATTATTTGTTGATGACTTGGATAGATTTTGAATTCCCCCTTTGACTAATTCAAGATGTCTGACCCTTCTCAGGTTCCCAAGTACAGGAAGTGTAGCGCTAGGGACTGTTCAAGGCGTCTTCCGAAGGCCTCTATCGACCCTCACACCATTTGTTCCAATTGTAGGGGTAAAGCCTGTCAATTGGAAGATCGATGTGAGGAATGCGTTGGGCTTTCGGAATTCGATTTTCAAGAATTCCTGAAATATGCACGTAGGCTAGAGAGAGATAGAGTCAGGAGGAGTTCGTCTCGCTCAGTTGATTTTTCCTCTCCCCATGCCCCTCAACCTATTCCTTACCCTGTAGCGGTTACTCCCGACCCCCCTACTAGCACTCATCAACCTTCGATGGCAGATGTGTTGAGTGCCATCCAGACTCTGGGTGAGAGAGTCGAGTCATTGGCGAATGACCGGAATCAACTCATGGCTGACGTCAGAGAGTTGAAAGTGCAGTGGGAAGTGAAGTGAGTGTCAGTGCAGTGAAGAGTGTCAGTGTTACGCATGAGGGTGCGTCTGTTCGTGCCTGTCGTCCTCCCAGTCCGGGACCTCTTGCAAGCTCCCAAGCCCAGGGGAGAAGCAGTGTCGTACGACCAAAGGGTTCGACAGGCTTTAATCAGCGGACAGACGTTCCCTCCGTGGTTTCGGACGTATCTTGCCTAGATCGCCCCACCCACAAGAAGACGAGTGAGCCCGTTCATGTCTCGTCTGCGGAAGAGGTTTCTCGCCAGAAACGCTGGACCAAGGTCTCACGGCCTCTTAAACGCAAGGTCCCTTCCGAGCGAATCCAACGGCCCAGGTGTAGCCACTGGGTCAGTTCGGACTCGCTGCAGTCCTCCGACGACTGCACACCTCCTAAGAGAGGCAAAGTGGTACCGCAACAGGCAGTAACTCCGTCTGTTGCCGCACCAGCTGCGGTAGACCCTAAGTGGTCTTGGCTACAGTCTATGCAGACTCAGTTAGCTTCCTTCATGCAGGAGTATCGGGCGGAGAAGGTTGACGCTGCACCCGTTAGCCTACAACCTCTCTCGGTTGTGCGCCCAGTAGACGCTGAGGCTGCCTGCTCCCACACTCCAGCTGCGAGTGCTCCACCACCTATGCGCAGTCGACCCTGCCAGACGCATGTTGACGTTCACCGACGCACGGAACCCTCCGTTGACGTTCGTGTGCTACCACAACAACAAGAGGGTGGAGTTAAGTTGCCGTGTTTTGACGCGGTGCGTCAGCCTCCGCTATCCACAGTGGTCTCCTCTATCCGATCACAGTCAGGAGTAGACGCTTTGCATCCCCATTCAGCTATGGTTGTTGCCAGTTCCCAGACTGACCAACAGTTTCATGACGTTGGGTCCAGTGCAGTCACGCATGCACCCGTGCTGCCGGACTCAGCCGACCAGCTTTTACCTACTCCTTTGCCGCTTCCTCCTCAACATTCAGACGATGGACTCTCTGATGATGACGACGCTGCACATCTTGACGACCAACACTCGGACATCGATGAACCCAAGACCACGCCTCCCTCCTTAGACTTTAGGAAAGTGCTTGCGCTTTTCAAGGATTTATATCCAGACCAGTTTGTGTCTGCAGCACCACGCTCACCTCCCTCTGAGTTCGCTTTAGGTATGCAGTCAGCAGCTCCTACCTTTACGAAGCTCGTACTCGCTCGCTCGTCCAAGAGAGCTTTAAGGGTACTGGGAGAGTGGTTGCAGTCTAAAAAGCAACTTGGGAAGACATCCTTCATGTTTCCCCCGGCCAAGCTTCCTTCTAGATCTAGCGTCTGGTATGCCACGGGAGAAGTTCTCGGCTTGGGAGTTCCTGCCTCTGCCCAGGGCGACTTCTCAAGTCTGGTAGACTCTCCCCGCAGGCTGGCTATGAGACGCTCCAAGATTTGCTGGACTCCTTCTGATATGGACCATCTTATGAAAGGAGTTTTCCGAGCATTCGAAGTCTTTAACTTCTTGGACTGGTGTTTGGGAGCGTTGAGCAGGAAGACCTCCCCTTCTGATAAGGAGACTTCCATGCTCATCATGTCCTGCATGGACAAAGCCATTCGGGATGGTTCTAGTGAACTTGCGGCTTCTTTCGTGTCCGGGGACCTCAAGAAGCGGGATCACCTTTGCTCCTTCTTGTCAGCTGGAGTCACCCCATTTCAAAAGTCGGAGCTTATGTTTGCTCCTCTCTCTAAGTGCCTCTTCCCTGAGGAGTTGATCAAGGAGATTGCCGCCTCCTTGATCCAGAAAGATACTCATGACCTGGTTGCGTCATCCGCACGCAAAGCCACCCCTTTGCCCTCCGTGCCTAGACCCAGGTTAGACACTCCAGCGTCTAGATTCATTCCGCCCTTTCGTGGCAGAGCCGCCAGCAGAGGAGGTGCTCGTGCCGAAGGTCAACGCGGTAGCAAGAAGAAGGGTTCCAAGTCCTTCAAAGGCAGAGTCTGACTGCCACCTTCTTCAGACAGCAGTGGGAGCCAGGCTCAAGAACTTCTGGCAGGCCTGGGAGAACAGGGGCGCAGACGCACAATCTGTGAAGTTACTCAGAGAGGGGTACAAGATTCCATTCTTGCGCAAGCCCCCTCTAGCAACAACTCCCATCGACCTCTCTCCCAGGCTCAGAGAGGAGGACAAGAGACTAGCTTTGCAGCAAGAGGTGTCTCTTCTACTACAAAAGGGAGCGGTAGTCAAAGTCCGGGACCATCAATCCCCGGGCTTCTACAACCGTCTCTTCTTAGTGGCGAAGAAAACAGGCGGGTGGAGGCCGGTGCTAGACGTCAGTGCTCTGAATGTCTTTGTCAGGCCCCCAGAATCAGTCAAGCCCAAAGTTGCATCCAGAACATGCTGCAGAAGAACCGATGTTCAGTCAGACAGTGGATGAGTCTGATAGGGACGCTTTCATCACTGGAACAGTTCATCGCGTTAGGGAGACTCCACCTCCGTCCCCTTCAATTTCACTTAGCTGTTCACTGGCAAGAGGGCAAGACTTCCTTCATGTTCCCTCCAACGAAGCTCGCTTCGAAAGGTTGCGTTTGGTATGCCACAGGGGAAGCACCAGGCTTGGGAGTACCTGCCTCTGCCCAGGCTGACTTCTCAAGTCTGGTGGACTCGCCTCGGAGAACTGCTATGAGACGCTCGAAGGTTTGTTGGACCTTCTCAGACCTGGATCATCTTCTGAAAGGGTTGTTCAGAGCATTTGAAATGTTCAACTTTCTCGACTGGTGCCTGGGAGCCCTCAGCAAGAAAACCTCTCCTGCGGACAAAGATTCTGCCATGCTAATTATGTCCTGCATGGATAAGGCCATCAGAGATGGATCGGGTGAGCTAGCGTCGTTATTTGTATCAGGGGTGTTGAAGAAAAGGGAACAACTGTGTACCTTCCTTTCCGCCAGCATTACACCGTGCCAACGGTCACAACTCCTTTTTGCTCCACTCTCAAAGTTCCTCTTTCCCGAGGAGCTAGTTAAGGACTTGTCGGCTGCCCTGATACAAAAGGACACGCACGATCTTGTAGCCTCATCGGCTCGTAAGTCTAAGGTTGCCACCTCAGTCCCCAAGACTTATCGCTCCCCAGTGGCTGATACCCCGGCTACGAGGTTCATACCGCCCTTTCGTGGTAGAGCCCCCAGCCGAGGAAGCTCCCGTCCAGACTCTCACAGGAGCAAGTCTAGGAAAGGATCCAGGACATCTAAGGGAAAGAACTGACTCTCAGATTCTCCTGACAACAGTAGGAGCCAGACTCAAGATCTTCTGGCGAGCCTGGGAGAAGAGAGGTGCAGACGCACAGTCTGTCAGTTGGCTGAGGTTCGGTTACAGGATTCCATTCTGCCTCAAACCACCTCTGACCACATCGCCCATCAACCTCTCTCCCAACTACAAAGAAGAGGACAAGAGGCTAGCATTGCAACAGGAGGTGTCGCTACTTGTGCAGAAGAAGGCAGTGGTTATAGTCCGGGACCATCAATCCCCGGGCTTCTACAACCGTCTCTTTCTTGTGGCCAAGAAGACAGGAGGTTGGAGACCGGTGCTGGACGTCAGCTCTCTCAACGAGTATGTCACCAAGCAGACGTTCACGATGGAGACGACCAAGTCGGTCTTAGCAGCGGTCAGACAGGAGGACTGGATGGTCTCGTTGGACTTGAAAGATGCATACTTTCACGTTCCCATTCATCCAGACTCCCAACCTTTCCTGAGATTCGTTTTCGGAAAGGTTGTCTATCAGTTCCAAGCCCTGTGTTTTGGCCTAAGCACAGCTCCTATGGTCTTTACTCATCTGATGAGGAATGTAGCGAAATTCCTACACTTATCGAACATCAGAGCCTCCCTCTACCTAGACGACTGGCTGTTGAGAGCCTCCACGAGTTGTCGTTGTCTGGAGAACCTCAATTGGACTTTAGATTTAATCAGAGACCTAGGTCTATTAGTCAATATAGAGAAATCTCAACTCATTCCCTCCCAATCCATTGTGTACCTGGGAATGGAGATTCAGAGTCAGGATTTTCGGGCTTTTCCATCGGCCCCCAGGATAAACCAAGCCCTAGAGTGCATCATGAGCATGCTGAAGAGGAGCAATTGCTCAGTGAGACAGTGGATGAGTCTCACAGGGACCCTCTCATCACTGGCCCTGTTTGTCGAGCTAGGGAGACTCCACCTCCGCCCTCTTCAATTCCATCTTGCGGCTCATTGGGACAAGGGCTCGACTCTAGAAGCAGTCTCTATCCCTATCAACCAAGAGATGAAGACCACTCTCCTGTGGTGGAAGCACAATCTCCTTCTCAAGGAGGGTCTATCATTGGCCATCCAGACCCCCCATCTTCATCTCTTCTCAGATGCATCGGACTCGGGCTGGGGTGCGACCTTGGACGGACGGGAATGCTCAGGAGTATGGAACAAGGAACAAGGATTACTCCACATCAACTGCAAGGAACTGTTAGCAGTTCATCTAGCCCTGTTGAACTTCAAGTCCCTCCTGCTAGGCAAAGTGGTGGAGGTGAATTCAGACAACACCACAGCCTTGGCTTACATCTCCAAGCAAGGAGGGACCCATTCGAGGAGCCTTTACGAGATCGCAAGGGACCTCCTCATTTGGTCAAGAGGTCTAAACCTCACTCTGGTCACGAGGTTCATCCAGGGCGATATGAATGTTTCAGCGGATCGCCTCAGCAGAAGGAATCAGGTCATTCCCACGGAATGGACCCTCCACAAGAGTGTGTGCAACAGACTTTGGACCTTGTGGGGTCAACCTACCATAGATCTGTTTGCCACCTCCATAACCAAGAGACTTCCGCTTTATTGTTCCCCTGTTCCAGACCCTGCAGCGGTTCATGTGGATGCTTTTCTTCTGAACTGGTCCCATCTCGACCTGTACGCATTCCCTCCGTTCAAGATAATAAACAAAGTTCTGCAGAAATTCGTCTCGCACGAAGGGACACGGCTGACGCTGGTTGCTCCCCTTTGGCCTGCAAGAGAATGGTACACAGAGGTACTTCAATGGCTAGTCGACTTCCCCAGGACTCTACCTCTAAGAGTGGACCTTCTACGTCAACCACACGTAGACAGGTTGCATCCAAACCTCCACGCTCTTCGGCTGACTGCCTTCAGACTGTCGAAAGATTCGCTAGAGCTAGAGGCTTTTCGAAGGAGGCAGCCAGTGCGATTGCCAGAGCTAGAAGAATTTCCACTCGTAGAGTCTACCAGTCTAAGTGGGAGGTCTTCCGAAGCTGGTGTAGAGCCAATTCAATATCCTCTACCAATACCTCTGTGATCCAAATAGCTGACTTCCTTCTTCATCTTAGGAATGAGAGATCCCTTTCAACACCTACGATTAAAGGATATAGGAGCATGTTGGCCTCAGTTCTCCGCCACAGGGGTTTGGACCTGTCTTCCAACAAGGACCTTCAAGACATTCTCAAGTCTTTTGAGACGTCTAAAGAACGTCGTCTTTCCACTCCAGGCTGGAATCTAGACGTAGTCTTAAGGTTCCTTATGACATCTAGGTTCGAACCTCTCCAGTCAGCTTCCTTCAAGGATCTTACCCTCAAGACTGCTTTTCTCGTTTGCCTTGCAACAGCTAAGAGAGTCAGTGAGGTTCATGCCTTCAGCAAGAACATTGGTTTCACAACCGAATCTGCAACATGTTCTTTTCAGCTTGGATTCCTAGCAAAGAACGAGCTTCCTTCACGTCCTTGGCCTAGATCGTTCGAAATACCTAGCCTCTCCAACATGGTAGGTAACGAACTAGAGAGAGTTCTTTGCCCTGTCAGAGCTCTCAAATATTATCTGAAGAGGTCTAAACCTATTCGAGGACAATCAGAAGCCTTATGGTGTGCCATCAAGAAACCCTCGAGACCCATGTCCAAGAATGGGCTTTCGTACTATATAAGGCTTCTGATCAGAGAAGCACATTCTCACTTAAAGGAGGAAGACCTTGCATTGCTGAAGGTAAGGACCCACGAAGTAAGAGCTGTAGCTACTTCGTTGGCCTTTAATAAAAACCGTTCTCTGCAGAGCATAATGGATGCAACCTATTGGAGGAGCAAGTCAGTGTTTGCATCATTTTATCTGAAAGATGTCCAGTCTCTTTACGAGAACTGCTACACCCTGGGACCATTCGTAGCAGCGAGTGCAGTAGTAGGTGAGGGCTCAGCCACTACATTCCCTTAATCCCATAACCTTTTTTAACCTTTCTCTTGAATACTTTTATTGTTGTTTTTATGGTTGTTACGGTAGGCTAAGAAGCCTTCCGCATCCTTGGATTTGGCGGGTGGTCTATTCATTCTTGAGAAGCGCCTGGGTTAAAGGTTTGGTAGAGGTCCTTTAGTAGGGGTTGCAACCCCGTGTACTTTGGCACCTTTGGGTTGATTCAGCCTCCAAGAGGAACGCTGCGCTCAGTAAGGAAGACGAACTTTAAATAAAAAGGCAGAGTAACGGTTCTATTCGACTTCCTTACCAGGTACTTATTATTTCATTGTTATTTGAGATAACTGTTATATGAAATATGGGATACTTAGCTATCCTTTAATCATGTACACTGGTTTTCACCCACCTCCCTGGGTGTGAATCAGCTACATGATTATCGGGTAAGTTTAATATTGAAAAATTTTATTTGTATTAATAAAATAAATTTTTGAATATACTTACCCGATAATCATGATTTAATCGACCCTCCCTTTCCTCCCCAGAGAGAACCAGTGGACCGAGGAATAATTGAGGAGGTGTCAACAACAAATGATTGAGTACCTGGCCACAGGTGGCGCTGGTAAGTACACCCCCTTCTAGTATTGTGATAGCTGGCGTATCCCTCCATAGAATTCTGTCGGGCAACGGAGTTGACAGCTACATGATTATCGGGTAAGTATATTCAAAAATTTATTTTATTAATAAAAATAACATTTTTGATAATTCCTTCCATGCTATAAATAGTATTGTTGTTTTGGTAATTTTATATTTCACAGCACTACGTTCGAAACTTGACGTTAGGGAATCATTAACCCTTTTACCCCCAGGCTCTTTTGGAAATTTCCAACCCTTAACCCCCAGGGGGTTATTTTTTTCCCAGCACATTTTGCAGTATATTTTCTTTAAATTGCTCTAAAAGCCTTAATTTTTGTCATTGAGAGGTCAAGTTGATCTCATTCTCTTGGAAAATGCCTTAATTTTCTCAAAAAATTATCAAAAATATTCAAAAAAAAATTTTATAGCATTTTTTTGCAAGGACGTACCGGTACGTCTATGGGGGTAAAGGGATGAGTTTTGTGAAACGTACCAGTACGTCCTTTGGGGGTAAAAGGGTTAACAGTTACGTGTTGAGTTGAATTTGTAAGCATTTCATGCCATTGTTTTTTTCAGGTCCACAAGAAGCACGACAAGGGATTCAACCTTGAATCCTCAAAACGGCGGAACCGCTGCGATTTCTTTTCGGATATCCCCGAAAAGATGGAATCCGATGATGAAGGGGGCCCAGTTGCGGGGCCAAGCCACACTACAGATTAATATTTCCGGGCCTTTATATTAAACTAACGACATACAGGTACAGTCTAAAGGTAATTTACAAAATATATCTTCTGTTAAAAGGATAAAGAATTTAGAGTTTGTATAGTGTACTTTCAAAGTCCTCTAACATCACTCGGGACGAGAACCGTCATTAGTAAACTACTTGGGCGATCATTACGTCTTAACTGCAATATTTTTTCCATAGCATTTGATGTTCAGTTGCTGATCGTTTCTGGGGAAATTTCAGCGGTTTTCATAAAGTTGGACCAGCCTTCTATTTTATGAAACCTACCTGGTCAAAGTTGGAGCATCTGTTGTAACTTTTTTTCTTATCATAAAAATACTATTTTTTATTGATTTACATTCTTTTCATAATTATTCCATTACCAAAATACAGATGTGAACTTGGTGTTTGACAAAATTATAAATCAAAATCAATATAATTAATAATCACTTAAGAAAAATTATAAAATATACCATAAGTATCTGAGTTCTAAAGGTCTTTCATGAGATTGCATTCAAATTTTTCTTTTTTCAATATTAATCTTACCCGATGATCATGTAGCTGTCAACTCTGTTGCCCGACAGAAATCTATGGTCGGGATACGCCAGCGATCGCTATACAGGTGGGGGTGTACACAACAGCGCCATCTGTGAGCAGGTACTCAAGTACTTCTTGTCAACAAGAACTCAATTTTTCCTCTGTCGTGCCACCGGCTAGACCTACTTGGATACGCTGTTGATTCTGGAGTTATTGTTCACGATTTGGTGATGTATTTGCTCTAGAGTTTAGCCTTCGCTATTCAGGAAGCTTTATCATTGGCTTAGCAAGCTTTTGGAATTAATTTGATTTAATTATGGTGACGAAGAGAGTATGGACTCTCTTTCACTTTTAAATGGCCGACCCTTCCCTTAGACGGAAGTGTTGGTGTCGAAGAGAGTATAGACTCTCTTTCACTTTTTATGACCCACCCTTCCCTTAGACGGAAGTGTGTTTAGGTTTTTGGTAATTTTGCTTAACAAAGTTATAGATTTATTTTATATCTCTCCGCCTTTTATAGGCCTCTTCGATTAACTTTCCATTTATTATAAACTTATAAAAATTAATTTTTATGTTTGTTTATATGCGACCTTTCCTAATAGTAGGCGGTCCTTACTTGGAACCGAAGTTAATTAACATTGAGCCCGTCATATCGTTTTTCCTGTTAAGAATTTATGCTATTTTAATTTTAATGTTTTTGAAAGAATTTCTTTGATAGTCTCGTACTGTTTTCAAAGTTGAACTAACGTTTTGTTTAGTCTCCGCAGTTGTTGACGTTCAGAACGTTCAACTTGCGCTCTATCGTTACGATAGAGAGAGAGTATTTCACGGTTTCACGTTGCAGTAAGAGTAAACCGATTCTAGCGTTTCGTTCATTCTTTCTTAGCTTAAATGGTTTTAATTCTAATAAAGGAACTTTTGATTTGGGAAACCTTTCAGTTTTTTTCCTTTAACAAATAATATGTTTTAACGATATATATAATTGGGCTCATCTCTCAGGTTCTAAGTCAAGAGAGAGAGAGAGAGAGATAGAGACGGAGGGAGAGAGTGGAGGATAAACGTTTCGTTCAAGCGGGTAACGTTGTTCTCGTTTTTTGCTCTTCTCCCTAGTCGCTATAGGGGAAGAAGGTAAAACGTTTCCAGAGTTTTATTCTTGTTCCCAGGCTTTATGCGGTGAGAGATTTTAAACGTAGTTTATTTGATCTAGTGTTTAGTCTCTTTTCCAGCCACTGAATTCTTTATCTTTAATTATGTTTTTCTGTTACATTGTAATACTGTTTTCGCAATTACTACCTTTTAATGAAGGATAGGGTTGCGTGTTTCAGGTACAAACCACTTAAAGTTTCGAGTTCAGTGAAATAAGTGCAAACAGAAAATCAAAAGTGATAAAGTGATATGCGCAAAGTGTTACAGTGTTGCGTTCGAGGGTTCGTCTGTTCGTGCCAGTTGTTCACCTAGTCCGATACCTCTTACAAGCTCCCAAGCCCAGGGGAGAAGTAATGTCGAAGGACTTATGGGTTCCACAGGCCTTGATCGACGAACAGACGTTTCCCTCTGTGGTTTCGGGTGTATCTACACACGTTGCCGACGTGATCACCCCACCCACACAAAGACGAGAGAGCCCATTTATTCCTCGTCTGCGGAAGAGGTTTCTCGCAGAAACCATGGACCAAATCTTGCAGCTTTTAAGTGCAAGTCGGTCCCTTCCGCGCAAGTCCAACGGCCTAGGTGTAGCCACTGGGTCAGTTCGGACTCGCTGCAGTACGACAACTGCACACCTCCCAAGAGAGGCAAGGTGGTACCGCAACAGGCAGTAACTCCGTCTGTTGCCGCACCAGCTGTTTTAGACCCTCAGTCACAACGGACAGTAGCTCCGTTTGTTGTTGTCTTTCATAGACCCTAGTGGTCCATGCTGCAGACTATACAGTCTCAGCTTGCTCCTTCATGCAGGAGTATCATGCTGGAAGGTTGACAATGCACCTGTTAACCTACAACCCGCCGAGGTTGTGCGCTCAGCAGATACTGCGGCTGCCTGCTCCCACCCTCCACCTGTGAGAGCTCCACCACCGATGCGCAGTCCACCCTGCCAGACACATGTTCTTACTGCACCATCTGCTAACATGCGTGAGCTACCGCATCAGCAGTGGGAAGGTTCTGTAGAGCTGCCGGGTTCCAGCACTATGCGGCTTTCTCCGCAGCCCATGCAGCATGCTCTGCATACCTTACAGCATGCTCTGCATACCTTACAGCATGCTCCGCATACCATGCAGCATGCTCTGCATACCTTACAGCATGCTCCGCATACCATGCAGCATGCTCTGCATACCTTACAGCATGCTCTGCATACCATGCAGCATGAGCCGCATACCTTACAGCATGCTCCGCATACCATACCGCATGCTCCTCAACCCACCGCAGCCCCTCCCACGCACCAGCACTCTGCTTTTGTTGTTGCCAGCTCCCACAACTCCCACACACAGAGCACTCCGTTGCCGTGCGTGAGCTACCACAAGCTGCCGTGTTTTGACACGGTGTGTCAGCCTCCGCAACACTCTGTGGTTACCGCCACTCGCCAGCAGCAAACTAGTCAGACAGGAGTTGAGGCTTCCCCACACAACTTTGGTTGTTGCAAACTCACAAACTGTCATACAGTTACATGACGTTGCCTTCTGGTCTGCTACTTATACACCAGTGCTGTTTGTCCTCACGCTCCTGTTGTGGTTGACAGTTCAGTTTTTGACAGTTCACAGACTGTCAAGCAGTTTCATAACGTTGCCTTCTGGTCTGCTGCTTTTGCACCAGTGAAACCCTCACTGAGAGAACCTAGCTTTTCTCGGATATGGTTCCTGTAGATGAGAAAGTGCTGTTCTCCCTCCTTCTGATATTCCCTTGAGGACTCTGTCATTTAGAGAGGAGCCTTAAGCTGCTTAGCCTCCTATGGACTTTTATTTAAGCATAACATGCTTCCAGGGAGGGTAATGGTTCCGCTTCAGTCGCTAACCCCGTCTGTTGCCACACCTGCTCCCATAGACCTTGGGCTTTGTTGCAAGACATGCAGTCCAAGCTTAGTCCTTGATAGAGGATTTTTTACGGAGAAGACCCTTCTTGCCAACGACCTTCCTACCGGTTGGTTGTACGCCCTGTTGACGCTGAGGTATCCTACTCACGTCCGCCAGTTGAGATGGTTCCTCCACCGGTGCGACCCAGTGTGGGTTGCCAGTCGCACGTTGATGTTATGCTACTCTCGGAGGTGGTTGTGGACGTTCAGTGTGTCACTGGGAAGACGTTCAACAACCAGCAGAGGTGACTTGTTGTGACGCAGTGCGGCAACCTCAGCAACCCGATAAGGGGTTGTCTGTACTACCCAGACAGTCTAGACAGTTTCGGGTTGTCGCTGTACTTCCTCGCTTCCCCATGGTTGACAGTTCACAGACTGTGCAGCAGTACCATGATATTGTGTCCGGCTCCGTCACGCATCCACCAGTGCGACCGGATTCAGCGAGTCAGACGTTGCCCACTCCGTTGCCGTTTCCTCATCAGTTTCGGATGAGGAACCCTCTGATGAGGACATGGCTGAACAAGGAGATCAATCCCCAGCCCTGCTATCCATCCAGAAGATGCTGAAGAAGGAATACGGCCCTGTCAGGCTGTGGATGAGTCTGGTTAGGACACTGTCATCCGTGGTGCATTTGGTGTCACTTGGAAGACTACACCTCCGTCCTCTTCGGTTTCATCTAGCTCTTCACTGGAAAAGGACAAGACGCTAGAAGCGGTCTCGATCCCGGTTTCCGGAAGATAAGTCTGGTCTAACCTGAGGAAAGGACTTTATCAACCTTTTATAGGGTCTTCCCCTGACTGTTCAGACTCCCAACCACGTTCTCTTCTCAGACGCATCGGACGTAGGCTGGGGTGCGACCTTAGGCGGTAGGGAATGCTCGGGATTATGGAACTCGCGTCAAAGGACAATGCATTTTAACTGCAAGAAGCTTCTGGCAGTAAGTCTGACCTGGAAAAGCTTCAGGTCTCTCCTTCAGGACAAAGTAATGGAGGTCAACACGGACAACTCCCTGCTTTGATGTTCATCTCCTAGCAAGGAGGGACCTACTCTCTGACATGGTGCGAGTTCGCTAGTGACCTCCTCTCCTGTTCAACAGGTCTAGACTTTTCACTAGTAACAAATTTCTTCCAAGGCAACTTGAATGTCTTAGCAGTTTGTCTCAGTAGGAAGGGACAATAATTCCAACATATTGGACCCTCCACAGAGATGTATGCAAGAGACTTTGGGTCACCTGGGGCCATCCAACCATAGATCTCTTCGCAACCTCGATGTCCAAGAGGCTCTCAACAGACCAGGCATTGGTTCTTTTAGATGCCTTTCTACTAGATTAGTCTCATCTAGATCTATATGCATTCCCTCCGTTCTAGTTTGTCAACAAGGTACTGCAGAAGTTCGCCTCTCACGTTGGGACAAAGTTGACACTAGTTGCTTCCCTCTGGCCCGCGAGAGAATAACTTACCGAGGTACTTCGATGGCTAGTAGACGTTCCCAGAACTCTTCCCCTAAGGGTGGACCTGCTACGTCTGCCACGCGTAAGAAGGTACTCCAAGGCCTCCACGCTCTTCGTCTCACTGCCTTCAGAGTATCGAAAGACTCTCGAGAACTAGAGGTTTTTTTCGAAGGAGGCAACCAGAGCGATTGTTAGAGCAAGGAGAACATCCACCCTTAGAGTCTACCAATCGAAGTGGGGAATCTTCCTAAACTGGTGCAAGTCAGTATCCGTATCCTCGACCAGTACCTCTGTAACTCAAATAGCTGACTTCCTCTTTTCTGAGAAAAGAGCGATCTCTTTCAGCTCCCACTTTCAAGGGTTACAGAAGCATGTTGGCATCAGTCTTCCGTCACAGAGGCTTAGATCTTTTTAACAATAAAGATCTACAGGACCTCCTTAAGTCTTTTGAGACCACGAAGGAGCGTCGTTTGGTTACACCTGGTTGGAATTTAGACGTGGTTCTAAGATTCCTTATGTTAGACAGGTTCGAACCACTTCAATCAGCCTCCCTGAAAGATCTCACCTTTAAGACTCTTTTCCTGATATGCTTTACCAGCTAAAAGAGTCAGTGAGATTCATGCCTTCAGCAAGAACATCGGATTTTCCTCCGAAACGGCTACATGTTCTACATCTTGGTTTTCTAGCCAAACACGAGCTGCCTTCTCGGCCTTGACCAATATCGTTCGTTATTCCAAACTTATCGATATGGTTGGAAAGGAACTAGAAAGAGTATTATGTCCTGTAGAGCTCTTAAGTTCTATTTTAAAAACCTTTATGAGGCCCGTCTGAAGCTTTATGGTGTTCAGTTAAGAATTCATCTTTGCCTATGTCAGAGAATTCTTTATCCTATTATTTTCAGACTGTTAATACGAGAAGCTCATTCCCTTCTGAATGAGGAAGACCAAGCTTGGCTGAAGGTAAGGACACACGAAGTTAGAGCTATCACAACTTCCGTGACCTTTTAATGAAATAGATCTCTGCAAAATATTTTCGACGCAACCTTTTGGAAAAGCTAATCAGTGTTCGCGTCTTTTATCTTTAGAATGTCCAGTCTCTTTACGAGAACTGCTACACTCTGGGACCATTCGTAGCAACGAGTGCAGTAGTGGTGGGGGCTCCACCACTACAATTCCCTAATTCCAGAACCTTTTTAATCTTTCTCTTGAAATATTTCTGGGTTGTCCGGAAGGCTAAGAAGCCTTCCGCATCCTGGTTGATTTGGCGGGTGGTCAAATTCTTTCTTGAGAAGCGCCTAGATTAGAGGTTGTGATGAGGTCCTTTAGTATGGGTTGCAGCCCTTAATACTTCAGCACCTAGGAGTCGCTCAGCATCCTAAGAGGATCGCTAGGCATTTTAACTGCAAGAAGCTTCTGGCAGTAAGTCTGACCTGGAAAAGCTTCAGGTCTCTCCTTCAGGACAAAGTAATGGAGGTCAACACGGACAACTCCCTGCTTTGATGTTCATCTCCTAGCAAGGAGGGACCTACTCTCTGACATGGTGCGAGTTCGCTAGTGACCTCCTCTCCTGTTCAACAGGTCTAGACTTTTCACTAGTAACAAATTTCTTCCAAGGCAACTTGAATGTCTTAGCAGTTTGTCTCAGTAGGAAGGGACAATAATTCCAACATATTGGACCCTCCACAGAGATGTATGCAAGAGACTTTGGGTCACCTGGGGCCATCCAACCATAGATCTCTTCGCAACCTCGATGTCCAAGAGGCTCTCAACAGACCCAGCATTGGTTCTTTTAGATGCCTTTCTACTAGATTAGTCTCATCTAGATCTATATGCATTCCCTCCGTTCTAGTTTGTCAACAAGGTACTGCAGAAGTTCGCCTCTCACGTTGGGACAAAGTTGACACTAGTTGCTTCCCTCTGGCCCGCGAGAGAATAACTTACCGAGGTACTTCGATGGCTAGTAGACGTTCCCAGAACTCTTCCCCTAAGGGTGGACCTGCTACGTCTGCCACGCGTAAGAAGGTACTCCAAGGCCTCCACGCTCTTCGTCTCACTGCCTTCAGAGTATCGAAATACTCGAGAACTAGAGGTTTTTTCGAAGGAGGCAACCAGAGCGATTGTTAGAGCAAGGAGAACATCCACCCTTAGAGTCTACCAATCGAAGTGGGGAATCTTCCTAAACTGGTGCAAGTCAGTATCCGTATCCTCGACCAGTACCTCTGTAACTCAAATAGCTGACTTCCTCTTTTCTGAGAAAAGAGCGATCTCTTTCAGCTCCCACTTTCAAGGGTTACAGAAGCATGTTGGCATCAATCTTCCGTCACAGAGGCTTAGATCTTTTTAACAATAAAGATCTACAGGACCTCCTTAAGTCTTTTAAGACCACGAAGGAGCGTCGTTTGGTTACACCTGGTTGGAATTTAGACGTGGTTCTAAGATTCCTTATGTTAGACAGGTTCGAACCACTTCAATCAGCCTCCCTGAAAGATCTCACCTTTAAGACTCTTTTCCTGATATGCTTTACCAGCTAAAAGAGTCAGTGAGATTCATGCCTTTAGCAAGAACATCTGATTTTCCTCCGAAACGGCTACATGTTCTACATCTTGGTTTTCTAGCCAAACACGAGCTGCCTTCTCGGCCTTGACCAATATCGTTCGTTATTCCAAACTTATCGATATGGTTGGAAAGGAACTAGAAAGAGTATTAGTTCCTGTAGAGCTCTTAAGTTCTATTTTAAAAACCTTTATGAGGCCCGTCTGAAGCTTTATGGTGTTCAGTTAAGAATTCATCTTTGCCTATGTCAGAGAATTCTTTATCCTATTATTTTCAGACTGTTAATACGAGAAGCTCATTCCCTTCTGAATGAGGAAGACCAAGCTTGGCTGAAGGTAAGGACACACGAAGTTAGAGCTATCACAACTTCCGTGACCTTTTAATAAAATAGATCTCTGCAAAATATTTTCGACGCAACCTTTTGGAAAAGCTAATCAGTGTTCGCGTCTTTTATCTTAAGAATGTCCAGTCTCTTTACGAGAACTGCTACACTCTGGGACCATTCGTAGCAACGAGTGCAGTAGTGGTGGGGGCTCCACCACTACAATTCCCTAATTCCAGAACCTTTTTAATCTTTCTCTTGAAATATTTCTGGGTTGTCCGGAAGGCTAAGAAGCCTTCCGCATCCTGGTTGATTTGGCGGGTGGTCAAATTCTTTCTTGAGAAGCGCCTAGATTAGAGGTTGTGATGAGGTCCTTTAGTATGGGTTGCAGCCCTTAATACTTCAGCACCTAGGAGTCGCTCAGCATCCTAAGAGGATCGCTAGGCTCAGTAAGGAAGACGTACTTAAAAAGGCAGAGTAATGGTACAAGTCGACTTCCTTACCAGGTACTTATTTATTTTATGTTTGTTATTTTGAATAACGGCTAAAATAAGATACGGGATACTTAGCTTCTTTGTTAACATGTATGCTGGTCTGAAGCTTTATGGTGTTCAGTTAAGAATTCATCTTTGCCTATGTCAGAGAATTCTTTATCCTATTATTTTCAGACTGTTAATACGAGAAGCTCATTCCCTTCTGAATGAGGAAGACCAAGCTTGGCTGAAGGTAAGGACACACGAAGTTAGAGCTATCACAACTTCCGTGACCTTTTAATAAAATAGATCTCTGCAAAATATTTTCGACGCAACCTTTTGGAAAAGCTAATCAGTGTTCGCGTCTTTTATCTTAAGAATGTCCAGTCTCTTTACGAGAACTGCTACACTCTGGGACCATTCGTAGCAACGAGTGCAGTAGTGGTGGGGGCTCCACCACTACAATTCCCTAATTCCAGAACCTTTTTAATCTTTCTCTTGAAATATTTCTGGGTTGTCCGGAAGGCTAAGAAGCCTTCCGCATCCTGGTTGATTTGGCGGGTGGTCAAATTCTTTCTTGAGAAGCGCCTAGATTAGAGGTTGTGATGAGGTCCTTTAGTATGGGTTGCAGCCCTTAATACTTCAGCACCTAGGAGTCGCTCAGCATCCTAAGAGGATCGCTAGGCTCAGTAAGGAAGACGTACTTAAAAAGGCAGAGTAATGGTACAAGTCGACTTCCTTACCAGGTACTTATTTATTTTATGTTTGTTATTTTGAATAACGGCTAAAATAAGATACGGGATACTTAGCTTCTTTGTTAACATGTATGCTGGTCTCCACCCACCACCCTGGGTGTGAATCAGCTACATGATCATCGGGTAAGATTAATATTGAAAAATGTTATTTTCATTAGTAAAATAAATTTTTGAATATACTTACCCGATGATCATGAATTTAAGGACCCGCCCTTCCTCCCCATAGAGAACCAGTGGACCGAGGAGAAAATTGAGTTCTTGTTGACAAGAAGTACTTGAGTACCTGCTCACAGATGGCGCTGTTGTGTACACCCCCACCTGTATAGCGATCGCTGGCGTATCCCGACTGTAGATTTCTGTCGGGCAACAGAGTTGACAGCTACATGATCATCGGGTAAGTATATTCAAAAATTTATTTTACTAATGAAAATAACATTATTCTTGAGTTTATCTTTGGGAAAGTTAACTCTTAAAATGTGTTCTTTTCAGAGGATGTGATTCCTTTTTTTTTTTTTTTCAAATTATTGTGGATCCATCATAATCAAGATCCCTCCATGCCTTCTTTAAGCAATATCAGGTTTAAATAAAATAACCCACAATGTATGAAAAATAGAAGTTTATTTAGCTTTCGAAGGGACCATCTCCTTCCTCTTCAGAATACAAAATACATTTTGTATTCTGAAGAGGAAGGGAGATGGTCCCTTCGAAAGCTAAATAAACTTCTATTTTTCATACATTGTGGCTAAATAAACTTCTATTTTTCATACATAGTGGGTTATTTTATTTATCATAAATACACGGAAAATTGTATATTTTAATGAATATCAGGTTTGTTATGGACTCTCCTGTTGATTTCAGCCAAAGCTAATCACTTGGTTGTAAGGTTTATAAAATTGCGGGTGGAGTAAATGGAAATATTTTGTCTGCATTTTACATGTATATACAGTATTTCAGTCTTTGTGTTCGGTATAATGAAATCTTATGTATCGGCACAGGGTTAAGTACTTTGAAGTTTACATTACTTGTGCTTGTCTGTTTAACAGACCATGATCTGATTGGTCAATGTCCTATTGGTAAGTTTTATTGTCACTGTAAAAGTGAGCTTTGCTCAAATTCAATAATTTGTAAGTAGGGGGTTTGAACTGGATGCCAAACACAGACTGTAAGTTGTGGAAGGATCTTCCTAATCAGGTAGTTGAATCGATGGAACTTTTAAAAGTTCAAACTTGCAACGAATGTCATGTTGAACAGGTTGACATAAGTCTCTTTTTAGTTTATATAAGAAAGATCTGTTTTAATGTGGTAACTTTTCTTGAAGTATTTTATTTTAACCCATTTTACCCCCAATGGACATACTGGTACGTTTCACAAAACTCATCTCTTTACCCCCATGGACGTACTGGTACATCTTTGCGAAAAACTGCTATTCACATTTTTATTTTGCATCTTTTTGATAACTTTGAGAAACTTCAGGCATTTTCCAAAAGAATGAGACCAACCTGACCTCTTTATAATGAAAATTAAGGCTGTTAGAGCAATTTAAAAATATATATATTGCAAAATGTGCTTAAAAAAAAAAAGGCCGGGGGTTAAGGGTTGGAAAGTTCCAAATTGTTCATTACTACTTCTGTAGTTTATGTATTTCCTTTCCTCACTGGGCTATTTTTTTCCTCTTAGAGCCCTTGTGCTTATAGAATCCTGCTTTTCCAACCAAGGTTGTACATACATACATATACCATGGCACTTCCCCCAATTTTGGGGGGTAGCCGACATCAACAAAGAAACAAAAACAAAAAGGGGACCTCTACTCTCTACGTTCCTCCCAGCCTAACCAGGGACTCAACCGAGTTCAGCTGGTACTGCTAGGGTGCCACAGCCCAACCTCCCACATTATCCACCACAGATGAAGCTTCATAATGCTTAGTAATATTAATAATAATCGATAGTGCTTGACTAGAGGTGTCAAACTCTAACCTTTTCGAAGACCAATTATGCACTTAGTTCTGGTCTCGAGGGACATAAAATATTGGTTATGTACTTTTTGGCAAGACTGAAGCTTTTAACCCTTTTACCCCCAGGGGATTATTTTTTTCCCAGCACATTTTGCAGTATATTTTTTTTTTAATTGCTCTAACAGCCTTAATTTTTGTCATAGAGAGGTCAGGTTGGTCTCATTCTCTTGGAAAATGCCTGAATTTTCTCAAAAAATTATCAAAAATATGAAAACAAAAAATTTTATAGCATTTTTTTGCGAGGACGTACCGGTACATCCATGGGGGTAAAGGGATGGCTTTTGTGAAACGTACAAGTACGTCCTTTGAGGGTAAAAGGGTTAACTTATATTACTAGTCAAACTGGTTTTCCTAAAATAAATTTTTTGGGTTCATCTTAACAGTTTAGTTATATTTTCTTCAATTATAACAAATTATAGTAACTCAAGTTGGAAAATCTCTTCATCTTGTGGGCCACTTAAGGCCATGACGGAAACTTCAGTTGTAAAAACCTGAACAATTTGTTTTAATCAAATTTGACCCCACAGAATGGAAGGGTAGAAGATCCCTTATCATAGTTTTCCACATCACAAGGAGATTCCTTCCCGTTCAAAGGAATCATATTATTATTACTTATTAAGCTACAACCCTAGCTGGAAAAGCAGTGTTATAAGCCCAAGGGCTCCAACAGGGAAAATAGCCCAGTGAGGAAAGGAAATAAAATAGCTCTAATTAAAGTAATCAACAACTAAATAAAATATTTTAAGATCAGTAACAGCATTAGAATAAATAGTTCGTATATAAACTAAAAACTTTAAAAAACAAGAGGAAGAGAAATAAGATAGAATAGTTTGCCTGAGTGTACCCTCAAGCAAGAGAACACTACCCCAAGACAGTGAAAGACCATGGTACAAAAGCCATGGCACTGTCCAAGACCAGAGAACTATGGTTTGATTTTGGAGTGTCCTAGAAGAGCTGCTTACCATAGCTAAAGAGTCTTCTACCCTTACCAAGAGTAAAGTAATCACAGAATAATTACAATACAGAAATTAACTCCTGGAGCGAAGAAGAATTGTTTGGTAATCTTAGTGTTGTCAGGTGTATGATGTCGGAGGAGAATATAGAAAGAATAGGCCAGACTATTCGGTGTATGTGTAGGCAAAGACCAAATGAGCTGTAACGAGAGAGAGAGAGAGGTATCCAATGTAGTACTGTTTGGCCAGTCAAAGGACCCAATAACTCCTATAAGATTTTCCATAATACCTTCCTGTATGTAGTAGTGGGTGGGTATGCAGTTAATTCTAACAGTCGTGCCTCCATCATAAGATTCAACAATACGCAATAATCTAGAAGTTTTATTCCAGCTGTGACCAGATTGCGGAATGATCTTCCTATTCAGGCATTTGAATCGGTGGAACTTCAAAAGTTCACACTTGCAGCGAATGATTTTATCTCTCTTCATAGTTAATATATGACAGATCTTACTGATCTTAAGATGATTTAAATTCTTTGTTAATTATTTCTCGTATAGTTTATTCATTTCCTTATTTTCTTTCCTCACTTGGCTATTTTACATTGTTGGTACCCTTGGGCTTATATCATCCTGCTGTTCCAAGTAGGGTTATAGCTTGGCTAATGATGATACATACATACATACATACATATACCAAGGCACTTCCCCCAATTTTGGGGGGTAGCTGACATCAACAAAGAAACAAAAACAAAAAGGGGACCTCTACTCTCTACGTTCCTCAGAGCCTAACAAGGGACTCAACCGAGTTCAGCTAGTACTGCTAGGGTGTCACAGCCCACCCTCCCACATTATCCACCACAGATGAAGCTTCATAATGCTAAATCCCCTACTGCTGCTACCTCCGCGGTCATCTAAGGCATCGGAGGCAGCAGCAGGGCCTACCGGAACTGCGTCACAATCGCTCGCCATTCATTCCTATTTCTAGCACGCACGCTAATGATGATGGTAATGATAAATTATTTCCTCTTTTGGGAAAGGTATATCTGGTAAGAAATCTAATTAATGTTTTGCATTCAAGTCGGGTATTTCTCAGCTAAAGCTGAACAGCTCAAGCTAATCTTTGTGATCAAAATCCTCTAATTCTGTGCCTACTTATTAAGTTGTCCCTTTTGAATCGATGACAAAATTTAATGATCCTCCTGCGCTTACAGCAGACCATGGTATGCAATAATCCATCTAATACGGGGCTGGATTATTGTATTTTCACTCCTACCAGTGACCCGGTACAGAGGTACATGACTGCTATCATTGTAGGTAAGTCTTTGCAGCTTTATCTCTTGGACCTGAATTTTTCTTAGCAGACTGTGATTGTTGATGTAAATTTAGACAAGTACTGCTATCTTTATAGATAAAACTTAGCAGCTTTGTCTTGAACCTGAATTCCTCTTACGGAACTGTTATTATTGATGTAAATTTAGACAATTGACCATTTGCTCCCCTTTACTTCCACTTATTGTTTTGGTGAAAGAAGTATTCAGAATTTAATTACTGTATTGCTTTTCTTACTCCTTTTCTACTGCTATACTCAGCAATTTCAATGCTTGTAATCCTCTGTTGGGTGGTGATGTATTGAATTCAATAAGTAAAATATTTTGTCATTAATGGAAGTACAATGGCAACTACTGACCAGAAAAGAATGCAAAATAAAGGTTATACTGTCAAGAATTACAAGACTTGAAATATGACTTATAACGCTACTCTGAATTACATTCCATTTGCATGGAATGAATATTTCCGACAGCTCCATTCCGTCATTGGTACCCATTCATGACCTACAGTCATTTTGTTCTTCAACCATCCAGTTCAATTCAACTTGGAAAGTCTTGTCATCTGTACCAAAAACTAAAGAAACGCCACTCCTGTAACTCCGTGATGCAGAAAAACATGTGTTTTCAGAAATGATACTAAGAATTCTACCAAGATATAGAAATTATGGTTTTTGGAGTAGAATCATATACAGTACAAATGTTTCCTTGCAAAAGAGCAAAAGTATTTGTACTTTTTAAGATTTACAAGTTTGTTGTTCTTTTACGTTACCAAAATTGAAGTTTCCAAATGAGAGGTATTTGGAGATAAATGTGAAACCTTGCTGCCAAGTTTGTCCCTTCCCTTTGAATCAGATTTATGGGCTGCTAATGCAAGGGAACGAGAAGGAGAGGGAGACCAAAGCGAAGGTGGGTGGACTGTATCAAGGATGACCTTTGATCAAAAGGATTAACCGGTGATGAGGTGTGGGACAGAGGTAGATGGAGAAAGCTGACCAGAAACATCGACCCCACATAGAAGTGGGTAGCTGGGGTCATGCAGTGATATCCAAAATCGTAGTCCAAGGGAAAAGCAGGGGTTGTCGATATTCTTGGTTTATTGTAAGTTTCAAAGAATTTGTTACTTTCGTTATTTTGGTCCTTGATCATAACAAGAAGGAGACATTTAAGGTAAGTTTCTTGTTATAAGAATTTAGTGATGCAATATCTTCATCAGAGTCTACTGCCATCAAGGGAAAACGAATCATTGTGGAAGGTGCTGTAAGGGACTATTGCGGTTAGTATACCTCCTACAGTGTATAGGGGTTGCTGCTTAAGGCATGTAATATATAAACATGCTATTTAAGAAAAGACGAATAGTACCTGGGGTCAAGTACGCTTTTTTTTTTTTTTTTAACTGGCATTAGCTTGCCAAAGACTTCCTAAATAGACTGCCAAATAATAATGTAGTCTTGGGCTGAGTACCTCCTGCAAAGCAATGACCACATCAGACATCAGACAAGAGTACCTCTTGCAGACAAGAACAAAACTACTCTTGTGGGCTATAACTTATAGTCTAACAGCCACAGCCATAGAGACAAGTTCCAGGCAATCTCAAACGAGTGAATGCAGCATCCCTTTGTCTTCTAAATGCATCCACGTTTTGACCTCTGGGATCCACTTTCTTATATTTGCTTTGCTATTCAACTTCTTAACTTTTCCTTCATAGTTCAACTGCTGAGTTCTATTTCAGTTTAACTTGGGCACTGAAGGGCCTCCCAGACCCATGGGACAAGCTATGTATGTAGCCCAAATTTCATAGATAAATCTATGGTACCTCCCAGATAATGCTTAAATTCTTTTTCAGAATTGTTACATATTGGAGATTTGATATTTTTAATAAATCTAGACCAATTGGTCTAAGAAGTTATGTATATACAGCCAGTTACTGTCACGGCTACCCTTGTGAGGGCGCTTGTGTCGATTTTTTCCATCTAACTACTTTGGTTCCTTTCATCTTCTTCTCCCCAGTCCCACCTCACCACATTCATCCATCTGATCTGCTGATGCCCCACACTCCTCCTCCCCAACACTGGCATGTTTTTAGTACTTTTGATCATTTCCATAACTCAGACAGGCTTCCATTCCATTCTACATTACATTATCATCATAATTTTTATTCTTGAGTCTCTTTGCATCAATAACTGTAGGAGGAAATAATGATTATTATTACTAGCTAAGCTACAACACTAGTTAGTAAAGCAGTGCTTGCCCAAGGGTTCCAACGGGGAAAAATAGCCCAGTGAGGAAAGGAAATAAATAACTATATGAGAAATAATGAACAATTAAAATATGTTTTAAGAACAGTAACAACATAAAAAGATATTTCATGTAAAAACTATAAAAAGACTTATGTCAACCTGTTCAACATAACATTTTCTGCAAGTTTGAACTACTGAAGTTATACCTCACATTCTTCTTATATCATGAATATCCCTCATTTCTGGCACAGTGTAAAATCTGGACGTCGGACGTCGGATGCCGTCCGGGAGGATAGAAAATCACTTGTATCACCGGTAAAGGCGCCATACCATACCACTTTTTTGACACTGGTAGTTTTCACTGATACTTTCTGTTATTTCCTGAATAAATGTTCTCCTGAATTCTTATCTGTGACTGCTGATTGGCGATGTCCAGCTTTTATCCTAACAGGGTAAAATAGCGGGCAGTTGAATAATGTAATGTTGACGTCCGATTGAGATTATTCTTAACAACATGAAAATAAACCAATATTTTTCGAACATTTATTCAGAAAATAACAAAGTATCAGTGAACATTACCAGTCACAAAAAAGAGGTGTATTTTCGCGTCTCTCCCGGTGATACAAGCGATTTTCTATTCTCCCGGACGGCATCCGACGTCCGGATTTTACACTGTGCCCTCATTTCTAGTAGTGATATTTCGTCAATCCTTCTCACCATCCCCATCTCTTTATTTCCAATAGTTCCTCCTCAGTGCCAAACTTTTTAATAATTTGGTCTACTGTAAAACGCGACAGCGAGAACTTGGGAATAAAAAAAAAAAACATAAAAAACTGGTGGTAGTAGAATTAAAAAACCTGGAATCTCCAAATTATATCATCATCATGACCCAGGAACAATAAACCAAATATATATTTGTATATTTAGGTACAGTAAATAATAATATGATGTAAGTTGTAATAATAATAATAATAAAGAAAAGAATACTTCATAGCAAAAGTTGCTCTTAACAGTATGAAGACCTTATTGACAAACAACAGGAGAGGCATTCAGACAAGAGTTAGAGCACTGATAATCTATGTATGGTCAACACTTATAGGTGGGAGATGTGGACATTAAACAAGAACTTGAAAAATAAAGTAAATTCAGCTGAAATCTGATTTCTAGTAGAATATCGAAGGTCCCATGAACTGATAAATTGCAGATGAGTAGGTATTGAGGAGAGTGACTCAAGAAAAGGTCAATTATAAAAGTTATACAGAGGCAAATGGAATTTCTGGGACATGTAAAAAGAGAAAAGATCAAACTTTTGTGCCTTAATGGAAAGATAGAAAGGAAAAGAGCAAGAGTCTGGCAAAGAAAAAACATCCCGGACATCTAAAGGGAGGTTGTAAAGAGTAATGTAATAGCTGGAAACTTATACATAGAGCTAGAGACTGGACCAGGTGGAGGCCAAAAGATATTCTTTAGCTATGGTAAGTAGTTCTTCTAAGAGAAGGACACAACAAATTTCCAAAATCAAACCAGTGTTCTCTTGTCTTTAGATATTGCCATAGCCTCTGTACCATGACCTTCCACCGTCTGGGATTAGAGTTCTCTTACTCTAGGGTACACTGGGGCACGCTTTTCTATCATATTTATCTTCCTTTTGTTTTTAAGTTTTTATATATGAAAGATCTAATTTAATGCTGTTACTGTTCTCAAGATAGTTCATTTTGATTGTATTCTTCTCTTGTAATGTATTAATTTCCTTGTTTCCTTTCCTCACTGGGCTATTTTTCCCTGTTGGAGCCCTTTGGCTTATAGCATCGTGCTTTTCCAAGGTTACATTGCAGTGTAATACACTACAATATTACCGACCTGTCGCCTATGTTAGGTAAGGTAGGAACTCTACTGTGACTGCTTAGGTTTGAGTATTTGCAGTGTTGTTCAAATTATTTTTAACGATAAAAAAATCTAAAAATCATAATATTTTCGCAGTCATTGACGTCTAAAAGTAGTTAGGAAACCCATATAATGTAATGGAAAAACTCCAATATGTAGCAAATATAATTTAGTCCCCCCAATAAAAGTTTTCTTTCCCTCCATATTCGTTTTCTTTATCATTTAATCATAAACTATTGTAAATTACTTTGGATTTCGATTTCATATCAGTTAATGTGTCGTACCCTTTAAAGTATAACACATTTGTATTCATAGGTGATACTTTATTAAGTAACACAATTTCTGTTTTGATATTTTACACAAAAAAAGTTGTAAAATTGAGATAAACTTCGACAGGATACGTATAGCTTAGGTTCCAGGTTCCTCGTTGCTCTCTCCACAACACTATGTGGTCAAACTACTAGAAGTGTAGTAAGTAAAATTCATTATAATTAGATAACTCCTACACAGGCTGCACAGCTTACATACTTTTACTTCTAATTTCAAGGGTCTGTCTAATATACCGGGAAACATATCTAGTTAGTGTTTCTATATTCCCTAATTCTATGAAATTGCTTCTAAATTAATTACAGCAAACCAAATACTCACTACACAACGCACAAGATATATCCTTATAATTCATATTTTTATCATTTTATTTTAATTCTATATTGCATTTTTCTATAATACCAATGAATCTGTAATTGTGAAGTAAATTAATAGCGATTTATTTTTCATTTTTAAAGAAATATGTTGATGGTGAAAGATGGAGTGATTTTATATTATTCTCTAAAGTGGGGTTTACGTGGTCGAACCCAACTGTCGAACATATTTGCCAAATAGTTCGAAAAGGTGGAGTCAGTCACAAATGCACAAGGTTTGTAGACACTGAAGCTCCACCCACAAAAGTCAGTTCCTATTTTGGTTTGAATTACGAAAAAGAGCAATTGAAGAAAAGAACGAAGGAAAAACTGAGATTCATACAAGGGAATGGCCTACATCCATATATTAGAGAAATCGATATGGATAAGGCAATCCTGATAATAACGAATTGGAAAAACCAAGTTAAAATGCTCAAAATAAAATAAGATATCAAGGGAAAAATACATAGATGATGTTTGTGACCTATGCAAAGAAAAATTAAATAATGCAGAACATTAATTTACATCCCAAAATTAGTAAAGAAAAAGGAACAGAATACAATGTAAGAGTAGATATCTTGCAAAGTCCTAACAGATATTAGGTAGAATGCATAAGTCAGGCCATAAATCTGAAATAAGAGTTTAGAAATACAATAATTATGGCCAAAACTGACAAAATATATCCCATCTGATTTCAAGGTACATTAGGATAAGCTTAAAACTAAAGCTCTTTTATTAAGACTTGCTTATTTGACAAGAAAATGGTTCAATTGGATTACTGAATATAAGTTTAGAAGCTTTCCTCTTGTCAAACTTATTTTGCAAAGTGAGCAATTAGGAATCAGGAACCATGACTTTGGCCAGAGTACTAGATATGTAAGTGCAAAGATCTGTACTATGCAGAAAGTTCACTGCCATTAGTTACCTCTTACGAAGAGAGTACAACTTGTGTACTTCCACAGCAGCTTTTCTAGGAGAAGGACATTCCAGAAAATCAAACCATGTTTTTTCCTGGTCTTGGACAGTACCTTAGCCTCTGTACCATGGTCTTTCACTGTCATGGGGGTAGAGTTCTCTTGCTTGAGGGTACACTCTGTCACACCAATGTATCTTTTTTCTCTTCCTCTAGTTTTTTTTTAAGTTTTTCTGGTTTATATATTAATATTTATTCTCGTGCTATTACTGTTCTTAAACTATTCTATTTTGATTTTCAATTACTTTTCTTGTACTTTCCTTATTTCCTCTCCACTGGGGTATTTTCCCTGCTGGACCCCTTGGGCTTATAGTATTCTGCTTTTCCAACTAGGGTTGTAGCCTAGCAAGTGTTAATGGTAATGATAATAAGATATTTGGTACTATATCTGTTTTTTTATTCTAATTCTATGCTACTGCTTCAATTTTTTCTTAATTCTGTGCTATTGCTTCTAAATTTTCTTAATTATGTGCCACTATTTCTAAATTTTCTTAGTTCTTTACAGGTAAACAAATGCTCTGTCGTGTCATATGCTTCACCGCACAACCCACAAAGCGTATAATTTTCTTTCCCATTTCTATAATTTTCCCTTAGGTTTATCATAAGTAACTTTGTTTTTTATTACTATGACTTCTTCCTAAGTGTTAAGTTCGCGTATCTCTTCTAACATTACCTTTCATAAACCTTAACTTGGTCATTTCTAAAGAAAGATAAAAGAATTTTAACAGCCATTTGAAGAGGAAAATAAGAAAATAATGTGAAATATCTTAACTAAGGAAGAAATATATTAAAAGTAAAGAATAACTGCTCACTCCGCAAAATAAGTTTGCGGCCTCTCAAGAAGAAGAAGAACCGCACAAGCGCAAAGCTTCTTTAATAGCGTAAACAAAGTCACGTTTTAAATATGAAGTGAGAAAGTTTCGGTGTCTCTGTAAGTGTTATTTGTGTTATTTTATGGTTAACCTATCGTTTTTATTAGTAAAATTACATGCCCAATAACGTAGGATATATTGTAAATAGGAATTGTAAGGGATATTATAACCACTGAAGCCATTAGACCCAATAATCGCTTCATTTCTGAGGCTAGACTGGGCGTGTGGAAGCAATTTGGGAGATAAGTAACATTTACCTCATTACGTAAGATTTTTTAGCGATTTAGACATTTATTATAGACATTTTACGTCATTCCTTAACTGAGATAGCCCATAGATAATATGCAATAAGTTATATTGAATGTGCATCATCAGTAGCTGGTAGTAGGCTTATCCGTGGACCTCGTAAATGATTATTCACGAGGAGTATTGCCTACCTAACCTAACACCTCTTAACTTAAACTCCTTCAATTTAATGTATTCCAACTTCTGATACCTTGAAATGCCTTACACAGCGTAGGGGTAAAGAATTAGGAGCCTTTGTATGTCAGCGGCCATTTCCTCCCTCGTGCATAGACAGGGGGAAATTTCTTCCCATTCTCTAGTCGTTTGTAAAGCATGACAGCTTTACTACTAAAACTATGTTTGTTCTGTAAAACATCTACACAAGAATACCACCTAACATAAACTTTCCCACCTATTCTAACCTACAAGCTTTGTCCTTACCTACTTACCTAAATGGGCCGGCTAATATCCCCCTGTGACTCCCTTATGCTGACGTATGGTAATATTACGGTAGAGTCCCACCCAGCGCCATTAATGCTTGGGGTAGTTTGTAGCGCTACGGCCAAGCGTCCTAATTTGTTTATTATCGCTCCGACTGTTATCTTGTATAGAATAAAAACGTTTGGTAATGGTCTACGGATCTTAAATATGTTGTGTAAGGGGGGGGTCTTGGGGGGGGCGCAGCCCCCCTGGGTAAGGATACGGCTTTTAGCATAGGTTAGGTGGGTTTTTTAAGTTAGCTTCTCCCGTCGTACTCGTAGGTAAGGAAACTGTTGTGTAAAGGGGGGTTCGGAGGGGCGCAGCCCCCCTAGGTAAGGATACGGCTTTTAGCATAGGTTAGGTGGGTTTTTTAAGTTAGCTTCTCCCGCCAAAATCGTTTTTAGAACGACGTCCACAGTTCAGAATATTCCCGTATTATACGGGATCTAGCCGTCACCCTACAAAGGCTCCAATGCTTGCCTGTACATAGGAGCTTGATGTTTATCTTTTTTCGCGAGGGAAGCGAGCGCACGGCAGAGCAAGAACCATTAGACTATCGAAATATTACCTATTTATTTATTTATTTATTCTTTATTGACAAAACTTTATATACATTGTAGTACAATATTTATATTTAGTTTACACAAAACAGTGGGTTATATTCTGTAACAATTTTACATTTTCCCCATTACATTATAAAATATTTTGGGGCTGTCTGTAGCTTTTGGGGACAGGGCGATATCTTTCTTATTACTAGCCATATCGTATTTCATTATGGGGAAGATGTTCTTTACAATGATCTAACATACCATAATATGATGTTATTTTATCGTTTTGAATAATAGCACAATTTACCTTTACCACGGCAATATTTTCTAAGTTCAGCATGGTCCGAACGCAAGTCACGGGTAGCTCCTGCTTAGTTTCCAACTTTCCCGATAGATAGAGCCCGTGTCATCCCAGTCTAAGAAACGTTCGGTTTTACAATTTAATACTGTCCCGTCAATCTACATATTTACTTCCTCGTTAAGTTTGTAGTTTTTAGGGACACGTCATTTGTAGTGATACTGCTATGATAATTATCATGAATTGTTAGGTTAGGAAAAGGTCGTTACAATGCGTCGTCCGCTGAAGCCACGGCCAACACTCGATCGTAAAATTTCCCGCAAGCATTGTTTCCTGCCTGACTATAATAACACCCGTTTGGCGGCGCTCGGTTCGCCTATCAGCTGGTGGCGCAAGCTTGAACAGTTATCGATGTTCAGACTCATGTTTTCGCTAATTCCAACAATCTTCATTATTAACCTCTTGTTAAGATTGTTATTTCGTTGGGACATGTCCTAAAATTATGCAGAATACTATTTTGTTTTATATACAACCAAAGGTTAGGCTAGCCAACATCTTGTTAAGATATTTCGGTAGATAAAGCCAGTGTCAAACATAGCAACCGAACTAAACCTTTCGTTGGCCGCGTGATTTCAAATTTTTAATCCCCCCCCACATGACCCGAGATTGACCTGGAGTCGACCCTTTCCAACTCTAACCGCCGTAATGGATAGACATGTTTCGTACAGCTACTCTTTAAGCGATATTGTTGAGTTTATCACTCATATTGATCAAATTGATTCGATTAAGACTCTAAGGTATATGCACCTACGTGATTTTACTCGAGTTACCCCGAATTCTTTCATTATTTATTTCGAGAAGGCCTCTTAGGGGATTTTAGGGGTCCATGTGAGGAGTGTACAATTGATGTTGCGACATCGAATGTTAAGGTAAGCCTGAGTACTTTTTTATTATGACAATGTGGTTAAGATATAATTTTGAGTGCTGCCCATACCTATTTTTGTGTAGGAGAGAGACTTACGAAGGGGGTCCTGGGGCTTGCCCCCGGGTAGGGGTAGTGACCTGGGAACTACTAGGTTCGGTTAGGTTGGGTTTGTGGGGTTTGTATGTTAGCGACAGTGTTTTTGGGGTCGCAGGGGGCCGTTACTGGTTAGTTCACGAGGAAGGTAAGGACATGGCTTGTAGGTCAGGTTAGGAGGGGAATTTTGGGTTAGTTGTCCATTTTTCTCGCACGTTTCCGACATCCATGACCAGAGCGGTCCTAGTATGTAGATTGTTGGGGCAAGCATTTACAAAACTAGTGAATTTAATATTTCATTCTGTGACCATTCCCGCGAAAAAGAGCAGATTTCGAACTTTTTTTTTTCGCATGTTTCCGACATCCATGACCAGAGTGGTCCTAGTATGTAGATTGTTGGGACAAGCAATTACAAAACTAGTGAAATTAGTATTATTTCATTCCGTGATCATTCCCGTAAAAAAGAGTCGATTTCGGACTTTTTTTTACTTGATTTTCGGCCGGTCAAAGGCCTGTCCCCAAAAACTACTGAGGCTCCATATTTTGTCCAGAAAAATTATATTTTATTCCATAAAGAAATATAAATCTATTAATCAACCATCACAACAAACCCCTCATACATCAACACCAAAACAAAACAAATATTTAATAATAAATCTTTAATACTTCAAATATATACTGGCACAGGTCAATTACGTGGTTCTCTTCTCCAAATAGTGCGTCTGTTTGTATAATTAAGATTACTAAATTTCTGCCTCTGCCTCTTCGACCATGACATTGTACATTCAGTTAGGACATGCACTTCATTCTGAACTGTCTGTGAATCACAATTACACACTCGCAACTCCCTTGGAGTTCTACTCCACCTTCCCTTCTCTATTCTTAAGTCGTGGGACATTAAACGTAATCTCGGGAAGGCAATTCGCATATAGTCTGGTACATAAACATTTTCACTGTACACTCTATGCCTTTGCAAGGATCTATTTAAAATTTCTCTTTACGTATAACATTTTGTTGCTGTTTCAGGTTTATTACGGATTTCATTTTTCATTCGGTCAAGGCTTGACCTGATGATGTTATCAACCAGACAAGAATTCAAAAATCTGTAACCTGGAGTATTTTCACTTCTGCAAATTTCATAAATATAGTGGAATGGTTCTTCCATATCAATGTTCGCCATTTTCTTTTCTAAAAAAACGTTTCCTTCTTGCTTGAACTTCACGATTAAAAGACTCAAGGCCACTCTCCACAAAGCACAATGTCATAGGCGTATTATTTCTGACCCCCAATAAGCATCTAACAGCCTGGTTGTATATCCTCTCCATACATGTTACGTTGTTTGTAAGCCAACTTTCTGCGCTATAAAGTTGTGAGGCTCCTAACGCTACTTTGAATTCTTTGATTTTATATTTATATACATATGGCATAGTTGTATTGAGAACTTGTTAATGGTCTTTGCATTTTCAATTTCATGTTGTTTGAGCACTGATTGCATTTTGCCATTGCCCGTAAACCATGCACCAAGATACAAATATTTTTCACAATGGTCTATCTTAACATTATTTATGACTAGAGACTCTTTATCTCTTGCATTTCCATTTACTACAAAAAACTTAGTCTTCTTTTCGTTAACAATCATCCCATATAAGTTACAGTAATCCAACGTGATCCCAATTTTCTCAAAACACTTTTCTCTTGATGTACTTAAAATAACTGTGTCATCCATCAATAATAGCGTATGCATTGTCCCTAAAAACCCATCTCTGCCAATTCCCTCTTTTATCATTTTATCCATTTTGTCTAGATAGATAGTAAATAATAAACAGCTTGTTGGAGCACCCTGACGTATTCCAACCGTAGATATAATCACAGCTGATTTCAAGACACTTTTAGTACAAGCATAGATCTTATGAATGGCCATTAACATAGTCCTACCACAACCTTTCTCTTTTAGACAC
The DNA here is from genome assembly GCF_036898095.1 of Palaemon carinicauda. Taxonomy (NCBI): domain Eukaryota; kingdom Metazoa; phylum Arthropoda; class Malacostraca; order Decapoda; family Palaemonidae; genus Palaemon; species Palaemon carinicauda. The sequence goes on along the minus strand of NW_027172260.1, from coordinate 16,792 downwards.
TCCATTAACTTATCTCTTGGAACACGGTCGTATGCTTTACTAAAATCTACAAATACAACATACTGCTTCTTTTTCTTAACCCTTTTACCCGCGGGGTATTTGGAAATTTCCAACCCTTAACCCCCAAGGGGTTATTTTTTTCCCAGCACATTTTGCAGTATATTTTTTCTTTAAATTGCTCTAACAGCCTTAATTTTTGTCATAGAGAGGTCAGGTTGGCCTCGTTCTCTTGGAAAATGCCTGAATTTTCTCAAAAAATTATCAAAAAATATGAAAAACAAATTTTTATAGCATTTTTTTGCAAGGACGTACCGGTACGTCCATGGGGGTAAAGGGATGGGTTTTGTGAAACGTACCAGTACGTCCTTTGGGGGTAAAAGGGTTAAAAATTGCATAGTCCATCATAAGCCTCAAAGATAATATTTGTTCGATACACCCTCTACCCTTTTGGGCTCCAGCCTGACATTTATCTATACCAACCCACAGATTTAAACGTCTCGCCAACAGTGCATCATAAAATTTTGCGAAAGTGTTCATTATGCTTATGCCCCTGTAATTCCCACAGTCCATTCTATTACCTGATTTGAAGAGTGTAACTAACCTGTCATGACACCAAGCAAAAGGGTAAATAAAATTACAAAATAAAAAGTTACAAATGGTAAGGAAAAAGCTCAGCCAAGTCATTGGCAATAGCGACAATATACCAGGGCACACACCAACATAGCTTTTCCCCTTATTCATACTTTTCACTGTCATGTCTATCTCTTGATAAGTGAATGGGTCGTCTAATATAGGAATGTTAGGTGATGAAGATATATCGAGTGGTTGGATATTGTTTGCAAGATTAGGATCAGGATTAAAGAGCCTTTCGAAATGTAATTTGAAATGAACGTCATCCGGTTGAGTACTGTCATCATTATTCATTACATTCCCTTTCCAGTTAATTGACTTCCAAATAATTTTTGGATCATCCTTTTCGAATATCCTTTTCCACCTTGGGTGATTCTGATCCCATTCATTTTGATCCCACTCTCTCCCATTTGGTAATTTACATTCTTTAGCCAGCCTATTGATTATTATAGTGGCTGATTCCAATCCAGTACAAACTGAATTTATATTAATTTCATCCAAATTGGGAGTATTGCCTCCTCTATTGCTCGTTTAAATCTATTTAGATCTACTTGCTTGCAAGCAAGTTCCCTCGTTATGCAACTGTGATCTCGATAATTTGAGTCAAAGTAAGATTTGCCCAAATCTCTTGCACGCTCAATTAATAATGGAAGGGTCACATTCTTCATATGAGTGAGATTAAGCCTCGCCATCATCGGGGCATGGTCAGATATTAACCCTTTTATCCCCAAAGGACGTACTGGTACGTTTCACAAAAGCCATCCCTTTACCCCCATGGACGTACCGGTACGTCCTTGCAAAAAAATGCTATAAAAATTAGTTTTTCATATTTTTTGGTAATATTTTGAGAAAATTCAGGCATTTTCCAAGAGAATGAGACCAACCTGACCTCTCTATGACAAAAATTAAGGCTGTTAGAGCAATTTAAAAAATTTATACTGCAAAATGTGCTGGGAAAAAAATAACCCCTTGGGGGTTAAGGGTTGGAAATTTCCAAATACCCCGGGGGTAAAAGGGTTAAGAATTAAGTGTACAGTAATTGGATTGCTTTATACAAGAGTGATTTTTTATTACAATAGGTAGGGGTTGAGCAAGTTTCCATGTAGTCAGTTGTAATAGTGAAATGGGGCTGTCAGATAATAGATGAGATGTAGGTAAAGAAGAATTTGAGGCAGAAACTTATATTTGACAGTATATTTACTTTGATTTTTCAGGACTCTGACTGTGGAGGGAATACCGATGGAAACGTTCTAAGTGTTTCACGTTTTAAATATGACAAGAGGTATCAGAACCGGGCAGCATTCTACCATACCCTAACACAAGAAAATACCATCACAGAAGGGCAACCAGGGCCTTCTTTATTTCACGGGGTAGGTATTACATCAGATCATAGGACTTTTAGTAAATAAATTATTTTAGAAATCATCTTATTCATAATTGTGTATTGAATTTCTAACCTTTGTAGTAAATCTTTTCTTCATAATATTTTCAGGTGAATGAAGCAGCAAATCGTAGCATGGAAGGTTCTGTTTCTGTTGAAGAGGCATTTCAGAACCCGTACTTTCTCTTCTCAAGTGCAGACCAAAACGACTGTGTGAGTCCCAAGATTAGAAGTATGGAAAAGAGACACAAGAGGCCCTATGCATGTACACATAGTAGCTATAGTACGACATCCAGGAGCAACCTTGTCATCCACATGCGCACTCATACGGGGGAACGCCCTTACTCTTGTCCTGAATGTTCGTTTTCTGCTTCATTTGAGTACAATCTTAAACTTCACATGCGTATTCATACAGGAGAGAAGCCATTTACTTGCCCTCATTGTCTCAATGAAATTCAGCAGGAGGAGTAACTTGCAGCGACATATGGCCAAACATGAGTAGTTGGGTACGTGTTGCTGAAATGATGGCCATAGTTTTGATCTTAATGAACTGGTACTATGTTAAGAATATAAAGAAAGGATTTTATTTAATGTGCTTGTATATGTATGTAAATTCTAGTTGTTCCGACACAAATACAAACTCTCTGCTATTTATAGGGATGTACTTTTGTGGAAGCTGAAAGCTGAGCCAAGATGATTTTAGCAAAGGGTAACTAGGCTACCTGACCTGCAAGTTAGCAGGGGTGGGGAGGTGGTGGGTAGCCGGCTACCCCATTTACTCACACACCTGGGCTGAGCACCCACTTTTCTTTCTGGCTCAGTAGAAGATGGTCACTGCCGCTGTCTCCCACCGTTAAGACTTGCCATTTGATTTTTTAACAGTTAATTCTGTTTTTCTTATTCTTAAACTTATGTTTTCGTATCATATACTTCATATGAAAACAGGCTCGTTATGTTTTTATATATATTTAACCTTTTATTACAGTTGCTGTTTGTGTGACAGTGTAGTGCGGACTTAGTCTCCGCTGCAGGGGTTTCGTCATTGTGTTGACACTCCTTCTCCCTTACAACTCTCCGAGTGGGATTCCCCATGCTCTTTGGCAAGATACATTCCAACAACGATAGGACAACATAGATGTATTTGCATTTCCCACATTCTGTCTGATGAGAAAGTCCTGAACCAAGGCAGGATAAGCAAGAACTTATCAATGACTCTAATAGCTCCGCTATTGCATCACACTACCTGCAAGACGTAACCCACAGGAATTATGGATACGTTTTCCATTGGTCCTGTGGTGGCTGCACAAAATCGGTCTAAAACACCTCAAACTCCTTGATGGACAAGTAGCAGAGGGTTGAGAGCTGATGTTACCCAGGTGAATGAGTAAAGGATGATTGGCTTCCTTCTTTTCACCCTCTTTCCCCCTGGAGAATTGGCACCACTGTACCCAGCACTGCTAACCTCACCTCTCTGCAGGTAAGACTCATTTCACTTGTGTATCCTAAGTATAGAAGTAATACTTGCTGCGTCCTCAATTCCCCTTGCGATGGGGACTATTGCGTAAAGTCTCAGTACGCTCGTATTCCTATAACTCGAGTCTTATTACTAAGACCAGCCACATTGCTAGTATCACAAGCACACAGCTATCACAGGCTGCTAATTGTGCATAGCACAACTATTTTAGCAAGTGCAGGATTCCTACTACCCACGATCTAAGATCAAAGGAGAGAGAACCCAGGGTTAAATGCCAAAAGCCAGTTGGTGAGGGCTTCCTCCTTCCTAAGAGGTAAGTCATCCCTATAAATAGGGAAAGGTATGTAGTGTATTTTTGTCCTAACAAATGACAAATTTGAAAGTAATTTGTATTTTTCTTAACATACAAACCTGGAGCTATTTATAAAAATTGGTATGCCAGCCCTGTCCCTCCAGAAGTCCTACCTGAAAGAAAAGTGGGTACACAGCCGAGGTATATAAGTGAGCGGGGTAGCTGGCTAACAACCTCCTCCCCACTCTAATGGTTTGGGGGTTACCCCTCACTAAAATTATCTTTGCTCATCTTTTCTCCTCGCCGAAAGTACAGCCTCATAGATAGCTACTGGTTTGTATCTTAGGAAAATTCAAATTACTTTAAAATTTGTCATATTAAATGTGTGCATTGTATGTATGTGTGTGCATTTATATGTAGGAAAATTTAATGGTTGTATTTTCAGGGGTAATGGTTTGGGACTTGTATATGCATTTCATTTGGCGGATTACCCATTCATTAATTAGTTTAAACTTTACAAAGCTTTTTTATTTTTTACTAAATTTGAAAAATGGCTATTATGATAGCAATATTTGTTGCCTATTCTTTTATGAGTAGCTTTTTCTTATTTATCCTTTCCTTTTTGTTCCTATCCTTGTTTTGTTTTCCTCTATTATGTTGCTAGTCAAGGGTATTTTGTGAAGTGAGGCTGTTAATACATTACCAACTTAGATTTGCTCTCAGTAGATATACAAGAGATTATCCTGAATGTTAGTGTGGTGCACTTGTGAGGAAAAATAATTTAAAAGTACATGCCACTTTGTCAGTTCATTGTAAATAGAAGTTCAACAGAAGTCCTTGTACTAGCTTAGAGCAGTACCATTCACAGTGTCAGTATGTATCCAATAGCAAGGTTGGTAGCGTCGCGGATCTCTATTATAGAGGTCCCGAGTTCGGTCCCCGCCAGGGACGCGAATACCGTGAGACCTTCTACCGGGGGTACTCCCACGTGGTGCCTGGGGTGGAGGTTAGAGGGGACTAGTGATAGTCCCTGCTGGCTAATGGTCGCCCGAGGAGGACGATGTAAATCTTCTCTGTGGAGACCTAAAACCCGCAACTTTTAACTTTTTTTTTATTGGAATTTGGTACGAATGGAATTCCGGATGGATACAGTAAGGAGTTTTTGTGTATCTCCAGTTAGTACAGTACAATATGCAGCAGTTTTTCAAACATGTGACTTGTCCTTTATTGTAGTGTTTAATGGAACTTGTAAACCTGCTGAAGCCTGTGGGAATATTCAGCCTTGATAAATACCGTAAGCTGTAGGGCGGATTACAGATCGAAAATTATGAAGTTGCATCGGTGTCATCATAGGTTGCTCTCTCAACCTTTATGAGGTGCAAATTTAGGATTAAACTAGATACTTGTGGAGGAGCTGCTGTCTCCTTTCACTTACTGTCTTTATTGGTCTTTGTAAGACTCTGATTTCTGACCTGTTTACAATATAAGTTAATGAGCTGGTGAAGATTGACCTTCACAATGCCTGGAAGGCCATCTCCTGACTAAGGAAGCAAACTAATGCCATTCTACAAAAAATATACTGTAATGATAATGTTAAGTTTATATTTTTTTAATATGTAATTTGAACCTTGTTAATGAATAGAGGTCACCTTCAAGGTAAATTTAACTTATAGAATATTTTGCAAAACTTGCAATTACAGTACTGTACTCATTTTTCAAAGTGCAGTCTTTGGATGTTGGACTATATATCTCTAGTGTGATTGGTCTTTGAGTGCAGGTCAGTGCCATCTTGAGAACTACATAAGAAATCTCGTGTATGAAAAAGCAGCAGCAGTGCTAGAAATACTCTCATGTTTATGCATTAGGGAAAGGATAGTATGGCATTGCCTTCATGTAGATTTTTGGGTGTCTCCTTTCTTTGGTATATCTTTCTTTTTTTTCTACCCGATTGAAGTAATGAGCCTTTTTCCGCCTTATATATATGTGCATGCATTTATAACTCGGTTGTAATTATTTACGTGCGGTATTTCTCATTTTTCCCTTCAGTAATTTAAAAATTAGGAGTGAAAAGTACTCATTCTCAAATTTATTTTTTCAAAAGTTTTTGTATATTGCATATGCAGCTATTGTAAATAATTATTTGATTCCATAATTGAGTTGTCTCCAAGTTGCAAAAAAGATAGTCAAGAGAACCATAGTTATTAAACTTATGAGTTATATGCTCAGGAACGACCCAATTACTGTATAACAGATTTTCAATGCTACGTTTCCCGAAGAAGCTGACATCCAGATATTTCTTTGTACGCCTTTCCCCCGTTCTGTCTGATGAGGAGGGTACTCAACAAGACCAGAACATCAGTCAATCTCTCAATGACCTTGATAGCTCCGCTATGGCATCATGCAGAGTGGTTCCCAGACCTTCTGCAGCTCCTCACGGAGATCCCGAGGGAGCTCCCTCCACGTCGCGAGCTACTCAAACAACCACACTCCAACATCTACCACAAAGCCGTAGCTTCGCTTCGGCTTCTCGCCTGGAGACTATCCAGCATCTCCTCACAGAGAGAGGATTTTCGCAACAAGTTGCGAACAGGATGTCTGGCCACCTGCGCAAGTCATCCGCAGGAGTCTACCAGGCGAAGTGGCGAGTTTTCTGTGGTTGGTGTCGTGGAAGGGGTATCTCTCCCTTCGATGCCACTTAACCAGCAATAGCAGAGTTCCTCGTTTATCTGCGCGAAGAAATGCGCCTTTCAGTCTCGGCAGTGAAAGGCTCAAATGAATGGACATTTCCTCCTCGCTGGAACTGTCTCTCCTCATACGGAGTTACGAACTTACCTGCCCTCAGTCGGAAGTGAGACCTCCTCCTTGGAACATGGTTCGAGTTCTCAGGTCTCTTAAGAGACCTTCCTACGAACCATCACGCCAGGCTTCTGATCGCCACCTTACGTGGAAGACTGTGTTTCTGCTAGCTTTGGCCTTGGCCAAGCGAGTCAGTGAACTTTATGGTCTCTCCTATGACGTCGCCCATTCAAGGGGATGGGGGGAGGTAACGTTCAGTTTCGTCCCTGAGTTTGTTGCCAAGACTCAGAACCCGGGAGTGCCGGACCCAAGGTTCGACTCCTTCCAGGTTTCGAGTCTCCGTTCTGTAACAGATGACCCAGACCATCTCCTACTGTGCCCAGTCAGGAGTCTGAGGTTGTATCTTAAAAGAACAGCTGCAGTTGGCCCCCAGGTGCGAGCTTTGTTCGTGAGCACCGGGGAGACGAAGAGGAGGGTCACCAGGAATACCATCTCGGCCTGGATTCGCAAGGTAATTCATCTGGCCTTGAATCCTGACCCCCCTCCGTCACGTCGCCCTAGGGCACATGACGTCAGGGGCGTGGCTACGTCCTTGGCCTTCAAGAAGAACTTTTCGGTGACGCAGGTCCTGCAAGCTGGGGTGTGGAAGCGTCAGACCACCTTCACGGCCCACTACCTGCAAGACGTGACACACAGGAGGCTCGATACGTTCTCTATCGGCCCTGTGGTGGCTGCACAACAGCTGGTCTAACCTCAGGCTCCTTATTGGACAAGTAGCAAAAGGTTGAGGGCATTGTTACCCAGTTTTAGTCTGTGTGAATGAAAAGATCTGTCTGGCCCTTTTCTTTTCTTCATCCTCTCCTCCCTTGGAGAAAAACAGCATCGAGGGTCCTTTGCACAGCTGACCTCGAACCTCTGCAGGTAAACTATGTTCCCTTGTGTTCCTAGTATTAAGTTGTAATACTGTCATGTTCCCATACCCTGACGAGGTGGTATTGGGAGAGTCCTAGCCTAGATTTCCATCTGTAGAACTCCAGGTCAACTTCCTAGGATGAGTCACTGCTCACCTTCACACACAGCTTACGTAGGCCGCAGCAGTCTCACAACTGCCTGCGAGGAGCAGGGGCCCCCTCAACCCATTTGTTCATTCAAACTCAGGTTCGGGGTCCCCGGGCAAGCCAAAGCCAGTATGGCAGGGAACTTACCACCCTTCTTAAGGGTTAAGTCGCCCCATGTAAATAGCGTGGTTTGTATTTCAGTTACGGAACAAATGACAAATTCGTAGATAATTTGTATTTTTCCTAACTATACAAACCTTAGCTATTTACACATATGTGCCCGCCAGCCCTGTCCCCCAAGATAAGTCCAACCTCTAAGTAAAGTGAGCCTTTCACCGGTGTGTGTGTGAGGGGGGGTGGGGTAGCTAGCTACCCCTCCCTATCCCCCCCGCTAACTAGCGGCGAGGTAGGAAACCCTCGTTAAAACTTTTATGGCTCGTCATTCAGCTACGCCGAAGTAATTACCCCATGTAAATAGCTAAGGTTTGTAAGGAAAAATACAAATTATCTACGAATTTGTCATATTAACATTAAATCATTCTCAGAAAAGTAACGAACCTTACTGTAGAGTTTGATGCAGCGCCTGCAGCTGCAACAGCAGGAGGTGCATAAAGGCCTTTATGAGAATAGAGCGTAAGAGTATATCTCCCACCACGGGCAGATCTTTTATGATTTAATGTATTATGTTTTAAAACGCTCTTGTTTAGTGACTCGTAAACATAGCACAGTGCACTGGAGGAGGTGTTTGTTTGTGTTCGTCTTACTCCTAGCCCTACACCTCTTCCTTACTTTCCAACCCCTGGGAGAAGGAAGATAGGTAGGCTGAGGTACATCGCGGACCTTGTGCGTTAAACGTATGTTCCGCCGAGCGATCCTGTTGATACAGTCCAAGACGTTCCCTCTCCGCTCTTTTCTTCGCCTACGATTGTCGAACTATTACGTCACAACCATGTGACATAGTCTCTTGAGAAGAGCGAAGTTTGAATGTCTTGAAGCGATCAGTTCGTCATCGCTATGGTATCACGGATCTTGTTGTAACTTTTTTCTGCGCAATAGGACGCAGTTCCCTGGCGAGGATGACGTTCTATGTTTTCTCTTTCTACTAGACTAGGAAGTTACTCGTCATGTACGCACGCGAACAGAACTTACCCTCGCAGCAGGCGTGTCGCGATGCTTAAACTGAAAGCAATCGAGAGAGTTTTTCTTCCACGAGAGAAGCAGAAGTCAGACAAGTCGCATACAATCCTAGCTCTTCCTCTGGAATCTTACGCACTTCCCTCTTAATGAGAGAATGCCTTGATGAAGTCATTGAGCTTCTGCACGGCATTTCATTCCCGTGCTGAAACTTGGTGACGGGCAAGAGGGCTCTCGAACTTGGGGAAATTGCTCCCCCAGTTCGAATCTAAATTTATCTCTTTTACCTTTTTCTTTTTCTCAATATTACTTCGACCTTATCCTAATTTCACAAACTTTCTTTAGTCTTGCTTTCCAAACTCTATGAGAAAAATTTCCCTCATTATATGTGTGTATATATTATGTACATATATATTTATTATTTTTTTTTTTTTCTTTTCTCCTATGGCTTGGATGTTTTTACATCCATTATTGCTGCCTGCTTTGATGAGTGGGAGGAGGTATCACGGTTGGGAGGTGTTTGCATTCAAAGCTATATGTGAGAGTATTGGATGATTTCAGCCATCCCGAAGATGGTTTGGACCTTTTTGGTGGAACTATTCTCAAGTGTTGGGTCTTCGGAATCCAGGGGGATCCAATGCTTGGGGTAGGACTCTCGGCTTTTGGCCGGAAGCCCGTCATTATAGATATGGGGAGGATGATTCCATAATTTCTTGGTCTCAGTCCTAACAGGCGGGTTTAGCTTACACCTGTGCCTCTATATCTGTTTTGATGCTATCCTTCGGGTAGGGTATGGAGTGGACCATCTGGGAAGTATACTCTCATTGTGCCGATAGTGGAGAGTGCAAATTTCCTTTCCGACGTGTGATGGCCTAACATTCTCGAGCAGGTACATCAAACTAACTTTTCTCTCTTTTTAGTATAATGGATTCTTTAAGGAACGAACCCCAATCCCCTGGATACGCTGACTCTCCCCCGGCACTGTTGACGACCTCTGCTAATGTGATAAGGGATAGCTCTGTTGATGACCTCGGAACGGGAAAGGACCATTCTAATGATATTTCTAAATCGAGTAATTTGGGTAACACGAGGAAACTTCGAATCCTCCATGTTACACAAATTTCAATAGAAACAAATTATGATGATCTATGTAAAGCATTTGAATGCTATGGATGCATAAAAGAAATAAGGATGAAACTTGAAGCTGAAACTTGGGATTCATGGATATCTTTTAGTAGTTATGACGAAGCATTTAGTGCAATAAGTAATTTGAATAATATTAAAATTAATAACTTGAATGTCGCGGCTGCTCTCTGCGATAAGGTACCAAAAGATTTAGATGTGTACAGGCCTGCCGATTGGTTGGAAAAAGACGCAAATTTAGTCATGCCCTCCCAGAGAAATCCAAAACCACCGATGTGGCTTATAGCTGAATCAAAGGGGGTTACAGTGAATTATTTTAAAATATGCAAATTGATTCAGAAAAAAGTAGGAACTATTGCACCAGGCGATATATCTCGTTTCGGAAAAAATAGTTTCCTTATCCATGCCAAATCCAGTACACAGTCGGCAATATTGTCCAATATGAAAATAAGTAATGATGACATTAAGTTAGATGTCAAACCCCACCTAAATTTTAGCTACGGAAGGGGCGTAGTTTTTAACAGATCTATATGATTTTACAGAGGAGGAGATACTGGCCATGTGTCCATTAAATGTTTGGAAAGTTCATAAAGTCCCAGATACATCAATGATAATCCTTACTTTCCAGAATGCTGATGTACCTTTTCATATTATTATCGAGAACGAAAGGATTAAAGTAAGACCCTTCAAGCAGAAGCCATTGCAATGCTTTAATTGTTTTAAATTTGGGCACCCGTTCAAAGTTTGCAAAAATGAGAAGATGTGTGGTATTTGCTCCAAATCTTACCATGGAGAGTGTGCACTTGGAGCCAGATGTTTAAATTGCAGCTCGAATCACAAATCCACAGACAAGATCTGCGAGCTATATAAGTTGGAGGAAGATGCCCTCAACAAATCAAACTTAGAACACATAAGTGTGACCCATGCCAAAAGACTATTAAATAAATCAAATACATATGCTAAGGCATTAAAATCAAACCAACCTAGCACTGCCAATAGCTCAAAAAAAAAGTATACTTTCTGACAAAATGTCAAATAACGAGGTAACCATATCACCTCCTGAGGCTTTACCACGGTGTATTAACACTAGGTCATTGCCCATTGCTGTACAGCCTTCAGCTGCCATTACAAAAAGTAATACAAACCTCTCTCAGGCCATGTCCTTGCCTGATCTGATGGAGGTTCCACTTAAGACTAACTTACCTGATGCACCTGTTGTGGGAAAGGTGCAAAAACCTCGAATCCCACCATCTATTAATCGCAAAAGAGAGAGACCTCCATCTCTCTCTCCACCCTCCATTAGAAACGTTAAGGTTATGACATCAAATAAATTTGATGTTTTGTCTGTTGATGTTTCTAATGAACCAGAAGATGGACTGAATAAATCAGAAATTCAAGTTGAGGTCCACCATCCACCTCAACAAATAGATAAAAAGAATACAAAGAAAAATACCAACGTTAAACCCAACATAACAAGACCACCTCTGAAGAAACCTATTGGTAATAATGTTAAATTAAAAACTGCTAATGGGAAGACCTCATCCAAGATGTCTTCCAGAAATAATCCATAGTTTTCTCCTCCATTTTGCAATGGAACTGTCAGGGTTTGAGGGTGAAATATGAAGAACTTAAGATCCTAATTCATGAGCATTCCCCCATAATTGTATGTCTACAGGAAAGTATGCTTGATTCTAACACTCCTAGTCCTCGAGAGTATGTTAGCTATAGAACACCATATAATCAACAAGCAGGGAGCCATGGCGGAAGTCTCGTGTACATTCGTTGAGATGTTCCCCAAATACCCATGTCTATACGTACAACCCTGCAGGCAGTTGTTGTACAAATTGATATAGGGAGAAAATATACAATATGCTCTCTGTACTTACCTCCAAATGATAATATTTTATATGATGATTTAGCAGAGGTCATTCAACAACTCCCTCAACCTTTTCTCTTACTGGGAGATATGAATGGTAGACATCCTTTATGGGGTGATGTTTTGCCCAACACAAGGGGCAATATTATCTCATCAATTGTGGAGAATGAGGATGTGGGACTCCTTAATACAGGAGAGCCAACACACTTCCATGTTCAGATAGGTACTTTGTCATGCATTGACCTTTCAATTGCAAGCTCTAACTGCCTTCTTGATTTTGATTGGAGGACATTAGATGATTGGCATACTAGTGATCATGCACCAATCATTATAAACACCAACAAGGGTCCGCCTTTGCAAAGATCGCCACGTTGGAATCTAGACAAGGCAGACTGGGTTAAATTTTGTGAGCTGAGTGAAATTGAAGGGAGAGCAGAACAGTTTGAAAGTATTGATGATGCCATAGACCTACTGAATGGAACTCTTCATACAGCAGGAATCAATTTGATTCCCAAAACCACAGGACTATTCAATTACGACCAGTCCCGTGGTGGTCCTCAGAATTAACAGCCTTGCACAGAGCCACCAGAAAATCTCTTGACTAGATTGCGTAGACGCCGTACTGATGAAAATTTGATATCATACAAAAAGTGTAGAGCACAGTTTCGTCGTGCCATGAAAGAAGCTAGACGCCAATCTTGGGTGGCTTTGTTTCCTCCATTAATAGTAGAACACCACCATCTTCTGTATGGAGGAAAATAAAGAAAATTGCAGGCAAATTTACCCCGAACCCACCACCAGTGTTGAAAGTGAATCGTCAGTTTGTGACTGAAGGAAATGAAGTTAGTAATGCCCTGGCTGACCATTTTTCAAATTTATCGTGCAAGAGTGTAACAGCTCCTGGTCACCAGTACAGGAGCATTGAAGAAAAGATAATTTTAAATTTTGCAACAGGAAGGGAAGAATCGTATAATTCTCCTTTTACTGAAAGAGAACTTGATTCCGCACTCGCTACTTGCAACGATACAGCTCCTGGACCCGATGGAATTTCATATGCAATGGTTAAACATGTACATTTTAATACAAAGTTATTAATTTTAAGTATTATTAATAGAATATGGCATGATCATAGTTACCCAAGTGTTTGGGAACTAGCCATTATTTTAGCCTTTTTAAAACCTGGTAAGGACAAGTTTTTAGCAGTAAGCTATCGACCTATTGCATTGACTTTGTGTTTATGTAAAATCATGGAGAAGATGGTCAATGCAAGGCTGATGTAGTACCTTGAAAAGAAGGGTATTTTATCACCGATTCAATGTGGATTCAGAAAAATGCACTCAACAACTGATGTGTTAATACGACTTGAGTCTTCTATTTGTGAAGCCTTTGCTTCGAAACAGCACCATGTGACAGTATTTTTTGACCTTGAAAAGGCATATGATACCACATGGAGATATGGTATACTTAAAACCATTCATGAATTGGGATTGAGAGGAGAGCTGCCACTATTTATTCAGGCATTTCTTTCACGTAGAATTTTTCAAGTGAGAGTGGGGGAAACTCTATCAGAGAGTAAGTGCCAGGAAGAAGGAGTTCCTCAGGGTAGTGTGCTGAGTGTAACCCTTTTTGCACTAGCAATTAATGGGATATCCTCAGCCATTCCCCAGGATGTTCTCTCAACATTATTTGTGGATGATCTCTCAATATCATTTGCTGGCACTAGAATGGCAATGGTTGAGAGAAAAATCCAACTCTCTATTGATAAAATTATCCAGTGGGCTGACATGAATGGATTTAAGTTCTCGACAAGTAAAACTACCATTGTCCATTTTTGTCGTATCCGGGGAGTACATCCAGACCAGGATATATACATTAAAGGTCAATGTATACCATGTGCAAGAGAAGCTAAATTTTTAGGTTTGATATTTGATTGTAGGCTTACATGGGTTTCTCACTTAAAAGCATTAAAAGCTAAATGTGTTGAAGCTCTGAATATCTTAAAAGTATTGTCCCATACATCATGGGGGCAGACCTCGATACTATTTTGAAATTATACAAGGCCTTGATTTTTTCCAAAATTAGTTATGGTTGTGAAATATATTCTTCATCCACCCCAAGCCGGTTAAAAATATTAGACTCTATACATCATGCAGGTATTAGATTGTCTACTGGAGCTTTTAAAACCTCGCCTATCCCAAGTCAACTTGTTGATGCTGGAGAGTTACCTCTAGACCTTTACCGAATGTCTTCCATTATTTGGTATTGGTTTAGATTGCAAAGACGCCCTAACTCTCTAGCCTTTCAGACTGCAAGCCTTGTAAGACACGCATCATACTTTGAGTTGCACCCAAAATCTCCTCAACCTTATGGCTTTCGGGTGAAACGATTATTAAATAGTCTGGATATAATTAGAAATAAGGTGCTTCCATTCAAGGTATCATCAACGCCTCCATGGAAGTTACCAGAGATATCTTTTTGTAAATATTTTATTGGAGGTAAGAAGAATATGTCAGACCTAGAAGCCAGGTCTCTTTTTAATGAACATGTTAAAGAACATAGAGGATCAACTTTTATCTATATTGATGGCTCCAAATCTGATGCTGGCGTTGGATTTGGAGTACATAGTAATGGTTTTAATTGCAGAGGTGCACTTCCTCTGACCGCTTCCATAAACTGTATGGCATATTAACCGCTATTGAGAAAATAGCGTTGGAGAAGGAGGGTAATTTTACAATTTTTAGTGATGCAAGGAGTGTCCTTCAAGCTATAGAAGTTTTTAATTCTAATAACCCTCTAGTTTTAAAGATTTTAGAATGGCTTTTTATTATTGGACGGAGAGGTATAACAGTTCAATTTTGTTGGGTTCCAGCACATGTAGGTGTGTCTGGGAATGAGAAGGCAGATTCACTGGGTAAGAAGGCAGCATCCGAGTTGCTGCCAAGAAGGTATCCCATTCCCTGTAATGATTTCTTACCTGACATCAAGAAATTGGTTTGCAAAAAATGGCAACAGCAATGGGATAGCCTAGATGGCAATAAAATGCGAGAGGTAACAAATGACATATCTCCTTGGAGGTATAATATGATGCCCCGAAAATGGGAGACGTCTCTTTGTCGTCTCCGTATTGGTCACACTCGATTGACACACGAGTTTCTGCTGAAGGGCCAACACCAACCGTATTGTGACGACTTTAGTACCTCTAACAGTAAGGCATTTGTTGACCGAATGCCCCAATTATAACAACTTAAGGAATAGATATTTGTTTGAGGCTCGAGGTGAGGGTGGCAGGTTCATCCTTGCCAAGATTCTTGGAAATGATGTGTCCTACCATGCAAGTGGCATTTTTAGATTTATTTCAGAAGCAGGTCTTCTGAAAAATATTTAACTTTTATGATTTTAATTGAATACTCATTTATTTTTTTATTTTATTTTATTTTGTATACATAAATTAAATGTTACCGCCGTCAATGACCTTAGATGTCAGGATGCCTGAAAACTTTAAATCAATTAATCAATCAATCGTTCTTAGGGCACTGCATCTCTACTGAAGGAGTCCACCCCTCCCTGAGAAGGTAACAGCCATTCAGAACTTCCCTACGTCCTCAACCGTCAAAGCACTACAAGAATTCTTGGGCATGATCAACTATTTTCACAGTTTCCTGCCAGCCATCGCCGCCACTCTTTCCCCCCTCGATGCCTCCTCTAGGGCTAGCCAAAAGACCTTTAGTAAGGTCTCCTTCAAGAAGCGGCCTTGTGCAATGCAAAGAATATCCTATTAACCGCTGCTGCTCTCACTTTTCCCATGCCACATGCACCTCTCCTTCTCTCCACCGATGCCAGCGATGTCACTAGTAGGCCAGTCCTTGAGCAGGTGGTCAGCGGCTCGCCATGCTCATTGGCCTTCTTTTATAGAAAACTGTCCAAGGCTGAATTCGGCTACTCTAACTTCGACGGCGAATGGCTGGCGGTGCACTTGGCTGCCCATCACTTTTGCCACTCCAATTGAGTGTTTAATACTACACAGTTTTATGGAAGTTTTATTCCAGCTGTGACCAGATTGTGGAATGACCTTCGTAATCAGGCAGTCAAATCGGTGAAACTTCAGAAGTTCAAACTTGTAGCAAATGTTTTTGTCTTGAAAAGGCTGACTTGAGTCTCTCTTCATATGACACTTATTTTAATGCTACTGATCTTAGAATATTTTACATTCTTTATTCGCTGGTTTTCATATAGTTTATGTTCTTATTTCCTTTCCTCACTGGGCTATTTTTACCTCTTGGAGGCCCTGGGGTTACAACATCCTGCTTTTCCATCTAGGGTTGCAGCTTAATAATAATAATAATAATAATTATAATAAAATATTATTAAATTTCCATATCTGCTGTAATAGAGTTGGTTAATGTCATTTGCTGTTTCATTTCTAATGATGGAGAAGGTCCAGTTTCTCACCAGCGGTGCTGAAGGAACCAAATACTTTATATAATTAGATATTAGAAAACTGAACTTTGGTGCAGTTCTGTTGTGTGGGTATTTCTGCTACCCCAATTTAGTCCAATGTAAAGCGATTGGTTTGTGAACCACTTTTACTTTTGGCTCGGTAGAGTGTGACGTGCTGTCTCTCTCTCCCGTTAACAACCTGCCTTGACTTTATTGCTTTTCCTTTTTCTTTTGTGTGTCTGTGTGTGTGTGTATGGTTTTTGTCCCGCTATGCGGACATGTCCTGGGATTGAGGGCCGCCGCTGCCGCACCTTCATGTCGTCATTGGAGACAGACCCACATCCTTTATGCCCGGTTTCTGTTACGCTGAACCCTCGGGCTCTCGTAACGACGGTGACATTGAACCTCTGGGTTCTTTTACCATCAGTCACGCTAATCCTTTGGAATCTCATGACAGAGGAATCTCGATTCCTCGTTACGCTGACCCTTCGGGGTCTCGTAACCTGAGTTACGTTGAACCCTTGGGCTCTTGTAACTCTAGTCGCACTAACACTTCGGTGTTTCGTGACAG
>NW_027172259.1:37500-40000 GCF_036898095.1 Palaemon carinicauda | reverse complement strand
ATGTGAACAGTACAAAACTAAAATTCAAGAGAGCATCTCTACTTTACAAAATTTACCTCAGGTTCGGCATCTGCCTATAGATATTCAGTCACATCAGTCCTTGTTAAAGAGTCCTCATGCTCCTTTACCAACCTTCAATAGTACTGAAGGCGAAGATCTTGGGAAGTTTTTTGTAGAATTTGAACAAACCCTTTCAAAGTTTAAGTTCCCAGAATATGATAAGTTATTGTTGTTAAAACAGCAGGTAAAGGGAAGAGCTCTTACATTAATTAACACTTTGGATGTTCAAAGTCAGAGTTATGCTGATGCAAAAGCTTTGCTAGAGAAGGCTTTAGGCTCAAGAGAAGTTCAAATTTTTAATACCATAAAGCAAATATCTTCAATAAAACTTTCAGATGATGATGATCCTTTTGAATATATTGGGAAAGTAAGCAATTTAGTAGCAAGCGTTAAGACCTTAAATATTGATGTTGACATGTTTCTTCAGTTCTTCTTCTGGAATGGCTTAAATGAGAAATTTATATGACTGCCATAACTAACAAAATTAGGCCATCTCTTGCAGAGATTAGGGATAATTTCTTTGATGCTAGTGAGAGATATTTACAAGGTAAAAAATGTAAGAAAGTGGAGAAACAAAAGTCTGACACTACTAGCTTTGCTGCCAAGGTTTCTTTTGACTCTAAAGTAGGTAAATGCAGCATTTGTAGTAAATTAGGCAAAGATCCAAGTCATTTTTTGAGTAAATGTCCTAACTTTGTATCTAGCAAAGATAAAAGAAAAAAATTGGAGGAACTGGGTGCTTGCTCAAAGTGTGGCTATCCTAGTCACATATTATCAGAATGCAGATTCAGATTTAATTCCAAATGTAAAAACTGCAGGGGCTGGCATATGTCATTTTTGTGTCCCGATGAAAAAGGTGCTACCAGTATTAAAGAAAATCCAAATTCCGAAAAGAAAAAATGTAAAGCCAGTAACAGTACAGATAGAGTTAGAAACTCTGAGAGTGGTAATGGAGATGTTGTTGGTAGTTCAAGCAGTAGTGTTGCTGCTATAACTGAAGTTTTAAATTGTGAGGTTGAGGGATATACAATTTTGCCAACTTTTAATATTTCAATTAAAGGTACCAATCTCAGGGTCCTTAAAGACACTGGATGTCAAGCAAATTACATTGAAGAAAATTTGGCTCAAGATTTAAATTTGAAAGTTGTAAATAATGGAGTTTCTTTAACCATTAATGGTATTAATTCCTCTAAGAGTTATAAGACTAAAAAAGTTGAAATTGAGTTGCCAATTGGTAACAATAGTTACATTGTATATGCATTTTGTCTTCCCTCAATTGATGTTTCATTGCAATTACCTGGGTTAAATGAAGTAGTCAGTGGGTTTGTTTCAAAGGGATACAAGCTAGCAGATCGGGGATTGTTAAATTCTACAGATAGGATAGACAATATTAAATTTATACTAGGATCAGAGTCCTTGCATTGTATCCCTGAAAAGGATATAGTATTTGGAAAATCCAATGGCTCCATTTATTCTGATACATGCTTGGGTATATTATTAAAGGGAGACATAAATAAATTAAAGAGCAATTTAAGATTCTTGAAGCCTTGTTCTTCCATGAAGTCAAATGTGCAACATGTGTTAAAAGCTGTAAATGTACTTCCAACAGGGACGAAAGAGAACGTTTCAGTAGAATCTTCATCTTTAAATGACCTGGAGACTTCTAATACATATGAGTTGTTTGATGATGATGGTCAGATAATAGAATCTGAGTTGAATAGGGCTACAAATGAATGCTTAGAACTCTCTTGTAAATATTATGTTGGGGAAGACAGAGGTCAATATCATGAAGATAATGTAGAACTGAATGACAGGCTTATAGAGTATGCTTTAGAAGAAACCCATAGGACTGCTGATGGAAGATTGTGTATGCCACTGTTATGGAACCCGAAAGTTAGTCATCTACTAGGCCGCAACTACAATTTAGCCAAATCAGTGTTGAAAACCCTTACATCTAAATTAGAAAAATTACCTGATAAGTTAGCCTTAGTAAATGACACCTCTAAGACTCAGGAAACATTAGGCATCATTAAGGAGAATATGACCAAAGCCATTGATTACCCCATAGGAATTGTTAAAGAGCTGACCAAGAATATTTACGATGAAGTTACTGGGGCTAAATTAATGCTAGGTAAAAGTCGAAGATTTGTCAAGCGTCATGTGACAAGCCTGATTCCTTTAATGTCAAGTGACCATTGACAGCATGTCTAAAACTTAAGGAAATTCTTTCACTGTTTCATAGGAAGACATTTAATCTGTATATATTATCAGTTAAGTTTATTTTGTTTTAAATTTATTTTCCATTGACTTTTCAGGTGAAAATTCAATCCCTCCCCTCGGAGTGTATAAAATATATATTTAAATATATGTTCCTAAAATATTTTGTTAAAAGTTTATGGATATTTTGGGTGATTGAGAAATTTTCTTTATGATCGGTAAT
>NW_027172258.1:0-12500 GCF_036898095.1 Palaemon carinicauda | reverse complement strand
ATTGTTGGAGGCAGTAAGGGAGAAAGATTGTTGGAGGCAGTAAGGGATAAAAATTGCTGGAGACCCTGATGGGAATATATTGTTGGAGACAGTGAGGGTGAAAGATTGTTGGAGAGAGTAAGGGTGAAAGATGGTTGGAGGCAGCGAGGGTGAAAGATTGTTGGAGAGAGTGAGGGTGAAAGATTGTTGAAAGTCAGTGAGGGAGAAGTTGTTGGATGCTGTGATGGAGAAAGATTGTTAGAAGTAGTGAAGGCAAATATTGTTGGAGAAAGTGATGGTGAAATTTTGTTGGAGATGCTGATAGAGAAAGATTATTGGAGGATATACAGTAAAGGCAGTGTTGGAGATTGACTTAATGATGTTGTAGAAGCATCGATGGTGTGTTGGAGGACAATTGATGGAGACGAACTGTTCGTGAAAATTCGGTAGGGATAACGGTGGAAATCAAATTGTTGGAGAGTATTCGATACCATAACTCGCAATGTAGCCAGCTCTCTCTCTCTCTCTCTCTCTCTCTCTCTCTCTCTCTCTCTCTCTCTCTCTCTCTCTCTCTCTCTCTTAAGGAAGTCATTAATGCCATGAGTTCTGTAACAAGTATAAAAAAACGTTGAAGAAATCACATCAAATTGCTAATACTTTCACGTAATTTACTTTCAAATCTGAAGATATACGTTCGTGATTTCAAGAAAATAGGCTTCAGATGTTATCATTTAACCCAGAGCAATATAATGTACATTGTTTATTTGTTGGTTTATTTATTTATAGAGGAAAACTTTTGAATATTTACGTAGATCAAACCAGCCCGCCAGATACCTATGTCTGGACCAATATCCGACCGCGCTTAACGTCGTCATGGCAACCGCCGTATGGGCGTTAGAACTCTCCTCTGATAAGAAACTAAATTACTCTTTCCTGGAGATTATTATTTGATAGATATTTAACTAAACGTCATATTGGAGGATGAATTATACTCGATGTTACTACAGCAAGCTCATATTTTTTAAATAAGTTTCGTAAAACTACGAAACGTCAGAGTAACATCTGGCTACACATTCCCCAACTCGAAACCGCGAAGTTCAAAAATCATCTACACATACAAGGAAACACCCATAGAACAATATTAATCGATATACTACACATGGAAATCAAATGGTGTACTTACATTTCACAATGATGTATCGCTGCAGGTTAAAAAAAATCCTTTATTTATCTCATATACGAAAGGAGACAGATATAAAACCGCGCGCATACACCTTCACTTGATCACTTTCAAAGCAACACTGACGGATTATGACACTAGCAGGTTGTTTTATGAGATCAGCTGATTCAAACCGTTCCATCGAGTCAGATGAGCCGAACTTTAACGAGTTTTCTCTCATAGATTCAAAATTTGAAGATGGCGAATTTGTTTTTTATTTGCTTAAATGTCAAATAAGATTTTTATTCATGTTTCGTATTTAAAAGTAATTATTTTTATGTCAATATTCATAAAATAAAAGATAAGAAAACCTTCGAGGAATAACTATTATTCCCAGAGAAGGAACACCTCCTTCAGCCATACCTCAACTACGTAAAGTCACCATGGGCCTAGGCTGACTTTTTGGAAATATGCCTATTTCCTTTACTGAATAAGTTAAACGGCAAATGCTAGTTCTTATATCCTTTAGCAGCCTTCCCTTGAGAGGCTAGTACCATTATTGCATCTTAGGCGGTTAACTGTAGGCATTTCTAGAGGGTTCTTTGTAGTATCTGTCCCTTAGTCCCTTAGACCACAAAGGTGCACCTACTTTATAGCATTCCACTTTACCTCTAATTCCATCATGTTGCTTTTCAAGTTCTTTCAACTTCATATTGCAACTCAGTGAGGCTTGGCCTCCCCGGACTGGATGCCAAACCATAGTAACCTATGCGCCAAATTCATATAGGCCTAACTATGACAATAGTAATAAGGAGCTTATTTAAGCTGATTCGATTTTTGTGTGTATGTGAGTGTATATATATATATATATATATATATATATATATATATATATATATATATATATATATATATATATATATATATATATGTGTGTGTGTGTGTGTGTGTGTGTGTGTGTGTGTGTGTGTGTGTGTGCGGGTAAAAAAACATACATATAGGCTATACAGTATATATATATATATACATATATATGTATATATATATATATATATATATATATATATATATAGAGAGAGAGAGAGAGAGAGAGAGAGAGAGAGAGAGAGAGAGAGAGAGAGAGAGAGAGAGATGATCAAAGTTATCCACAGACAGTATTTAGAAGCCATAACGCAATCCATATTTACTTTATTCATGAAGTTTAAGCTAAATTTATTACACATATAACAATGGGAGCAGGAGATTTACGACAGAGATTAGGAAGGAAGTTCGTTTAGGGAAATATAAGGTATAAGGGGCAAGGAAGAGGAGATGGGTTTAAGGGCCAGGGGAGAATAATGTCTACTCATCAGTTTCGAAGGCGTTGCAACGAGCAGTTGAATCTTTTCCAGTGGCAGTTGCACATTACCCACTAAGGTAACTAGGCTGAGTCTGGGTGCGCAGGAAAGGAACTAGAGGACAGTTTTGTAAAAATGGAAAAATTATATATATATATATATATATATATATATATATATATATATATATATATATATATATATATATATATATATATATATATATATATATATATATATATATTAAAGTCAATGTATAAACGATAAATGGCAAATATAGCCTCTTTAGTTTATCAATTTCCTCATTTCCTTTCCTCACTGGGCTATTTTCCCTGTTGGAGCCCTCGGGTTTATAGCATACTGCTTTTCCAACTAGGGTTGTAGCTTAGCAGGTAATAATAATAATAATAATAATAATAATAATAATAATAATAATAATAATAATAATATCATTTTCATTAGTAGTAGTAGTAGTAGTTGTTGTTGTTGTTGTTGTTGTTGTTGTAGCAGTAGTGATACTAGTAGTTGTAGTCATCTGGTAGCAAATAGGCCTAGGACTACGAATTTAATTCTAAAAATAATTGCTGAGAACAAATATTTAGCGAACAGAAACTGTGAATAGTTTTATATATTTCGTAGATTATTTTCTTACAACCCTTCAGAGAGAGAGAGAGAGAGAGAGAGAGAGAGAGAGAGAGAGAGAGAGAGAGAGAGAGAGAGAGAGAGCAATTCCTAACACATTCAAATCAAATAATGGTTTTAAGCTATTTATAGTCTTCCCCAAACGCCTCGATCCTTAGCTCACAAGGATGGTGAGGTTGCAGACACTGCAAGAAACTAACGAGCTTGACCGCACTCGAACCCCAGTCCAGCAGATCGCAAAGCAGGGACGTTTCCAATAAGTTACGCCAACCCTGATTAGTAGGGGCCGATGTGATAACGTCCTTGACTGGTGAACGCCAGACTGGGGTTCAAGTGCTGCTCAAACTCGTAAGCTCTTTTGGTGGCTGCAACCTCACCATCCTTGTGAGCTAAGGATGAGGGGTTTAGGGGGACCCTATAGGTCTATCTGTTGAGTCATCAGCAGCCACTGCCTGGCCCTCCTTGGTCCTAGCTTGAGGGGAGAGGGAGCTTGGGCGCTGATCATATGTTATATAAGGTCAGTCTCTAGGGCATTGTCCTGCTCGATAGGGCAATGTCACTGTCCCTTGCCTCTGCCATTTAAACCTTTAAAACAACGAAGGAAAAATGGTTTCAAAACCATGGGTCTTTTAAAAAACGAAATAAAAAGAAAAAATCGAATCACAACGAAAATCTATATTTAAATCCATTGTTTCCCAGAATGTTTCGTTCTAAATTCGAATCGTTTGATCACAAAACTCCCGAGATGATGTTCTGTTGATTTCGCCACTTAAACCTTAAAATTTGATATACTGAAATTATGATTCGATAAGTCTGTTCAGATTATAGATGATATTTATCCTGTAATTTATATATCATCAATATATATAAATTCACACGGAAGTGATTAATATCTTGGTATTTCTTATGACAAAAATTCCCGATTATTTCATCTATACACGAGATCCCAGTACCATCTGCTGGCAAACAAGAGAACCATTTTTGGGCAACAGCACTTCTAAATTGAAGGGGAGAAAGGGTCTTACACAACACTGGATTTTGTCATTTTCTCGTGAGATATCCTTCTATATAAATTTCCTTATCTGCAATTATGTTTTTATTTGATTTAGTAATTTACCCTATGAATATATTATGACAGATAGGATTGAAGTAATAACTTTTAAAGTTACATAGACTTTAATTTTACCCTTAACCAATAATGGGATTGCCCATAGTGGAAGGCTGACTTTAAATTTCCCCTAAACCATCAATGGACTCGCCCACTATAGACGAAATGAATACACCAAAATACGAACAAAAGACGTTTTAATTTATTAAAAAGAACAAATAAACGGGATAATTGAATTAAATCTATTAAATATATATATATATATATATATATATATATATATATATATATATATATATAACTAACGTCCAATTGTCATATCATGCAATTTGGCGCTAAAATCTTTCCTAAAACCTCTAGCTCATTCTAAAGGACGAAGCAATATGAAACCATCGCTCAATTCAGAATAGAATTACTCACTCGACCGGACGAAATAATATGAGAATATCGCTCAATTCAGAGGAAGACCAGAGAGGGTTCCCAGTCCGAGTGTTTTTGAAGTAAAAATAATAACTCTCTCTCTCTCTCTCTCTCTCTCTCTCTCTCTCTCTCTCTCTCTCTCTCTCTCTCTCTCTCAATACATCTACCCAAAGAGGCTTTGTAAAAGAAACTTAGAAACTCGAAATGTAGCCTACACTCACCAAAACCATTGGCCTACACCTAACATCTATGTCTCTTTTAAAACCTATTACAGGTTATATATAATGAATCTCAGAGGCCATATGCAAAACGTGTAATGTATTATAATAGGTATCGCAATAAAAACAGGACATTTACACAATCAACAAGCAAGTACAGATTGACCGCTGAAATTGAAACGCCATCAACCGTAATCGGTTCAGGAACTTCCGGCCTCTTTCGTTCAACTCCGACCTAAGAATGATACCACACACCCACACACACACACACACACACACACACACACAAGGCAATGCAACATCCCGTCAATTTCCTAGACTGGTCCCTCCAACTTTTTTTCTATTGTTAATCCACATAATATATTAGTATTTGCTATTTATATATATATATATATATATATATATATATATATATATATATATATATATATATATATTATATATATATATATATATATAGATAAATAGATAAATTTATTTATATACATATATACATATATATATATATATATATATATATATATATATATATATATATATATATATATATTTGTATGTATATATATATATATATATATATATATATATATATATATTTATATGCATATATATATTTATATGCATATATATACATACAAATATATATATATATATATATTTATATGCATATATATACATACAAATATATATATATAAACATATATATATATATATATATATATATATATATATTCAACATCATTCGTGTGTATCTATACTTTTGTACATATATGCGTACCTGGACTATTCTTCCTTATAATGAGTAGCTTCAGAAAAATGAATAATAAAAATAAAAGAAAAATAATTTATTACAAAGCAAAATTACTCTAATTTGGAAACATAATCAAGCCAGGTGTTAATATAACAACAGATAATATAAATCAATTTGGAAAAAACTCAAGAATTTTTTCTCTTGGTAAAGATTCTTCATCAAAATACCTATTGTCTAAAGTCTGAACTTTAAAATTCTTCCATATAAAATATTATTTTTAGAGAATAGTACTACAAAATACATTTATATTTGAGAGAAATATGTATTATAAAAAATCAATGTTTTATTTGGCTGTAAAATTAGAAATTATGAAGGAGTTTTACTCATCTTGTTTGGTAACACAAGTGGTAAAGCATTTTCCAAGGGTGATGGTGACGTGGCAAAAATAGAATTAGGTGTTATGGCTTATAAAACATTAATAAGTCATTAAAAAGTCAATGGCAAGTCTTAAAATATAATGCAATTAATCATTTAAGGATATTCCAATCTAGAGACAGCTATATCTAGGTGAAAACATTAAAAAAATCGAATTTTGTTGTTAGCAGATGAATTTATTTTGGGAAACGAAACTATATTATTAAAAAAAAATATTACTAATTGTCTAATTGCATTTTTAAACTTAATTTTAATTTTATTAGATATTGTTCGTCTATTCAAATAAATGGTTTATCAATATTTATTATTCATAATAGGCTTGTAATCTCAAAAAATTCATGGACACAGTGATGGTATGGCCACCTGTTGACTGTAAAAATAACTAAAATAAAGCAAAAAAAAGTAATAAGAGTTGCAACTTTGTATATCAAAGAATCTATTTTGTGCAAGACTTACACTATTTAATCATTGCAATGTAAGACGAATATATTAACAAGTAGTATTACTTTTCTTTGGAGTAATAATGAGTGCAATTACTAATAGGAAAACTATTTAAAAATTAAATTTAAGATATTGCTAGCAACTTTTCTATCTGAGAATATTCATTAAAATACCTATTGTCTAAGCTTTAAATTTCTTCTATATAAAATATATCTTATGTATAATAATAATACAAAATATATTTATTTTAGGTAATAAATGTCCTTAGATACTAATAATGATCTATTTGATTGTAAATTTATAAAATATTAAAGGTCTTTTGCTAATCATATTTGGTAAAATAAATAGCAGACGGAATTCTGAAACAGAGTCAGCAACTTGTGTTACCAGAAGAAATGAGCAAAATACCTTCAAGATTTTTAATTTTACAATCAAATAGGACTTTGATGATATCTAAAAGAATTTATAACTTAATATAGACATATTCTATGTTAGTTCTGTACATAAAATATATTTTATATACAAGAATTTTAGAAAGTAAACAATAGCTCTTTTGATGAATAATATGGGCACGGTCGAAGTTGCTAGAAGTGGCTAGTAAATTTTCTATTTTAGTTCTCTTCTCAGTATTTGACTTCACAATTGGATATATTATAGCTCCAAATAAAAGTAATTTTATTTCTAAATGTATTCGTCTTATACTGCAATGATAGAATAGTGCATGTCTTGCACAAAATACCCCCTTTGGATATACAAAGTTGCAAGATAGTATCTAATATGTGTTTACATAAATAGTTACTTGTACTGCCAATAGGTGTCCATACCATCGCCGTGTCCATTAAATTTCTTGAGATTACGAGCCTCTAATGAATAATAGATATCGATAAATCATTAAATGGAATACAGGAACCGTAGCTTCAAAATTAAAGCTGAAGTTACATGATAAAATAGGACAATTTGTGTGTTCTTATTTTATCAATTTAGCTTGGTTTCCCCTAAATAAATTCGTCTGCTAATAATAAATCTCTATTTTTAAGGTTTTCATCTATATATAGTTATCTCTAGGATGGAATATCCTTTAATGATTAACTGTATTAAATTCTAAGACTTAAATATGCCTTTAAAATGGTATATTAATGTTTTGTAAGCCATAACACCAAAGTGTTTTTTTGCCACGTTACCAAACTAGATGACTAAAAACCCTTCAAAATTTTCTAATTTTACAGTCAAATAAAACATTAATTGGATCTGATACATTTTATATCTTATTTCTAATTGCATTTTGTAATACTATTTTATAAAATATATATTTTATATGGAAGAATTTTAAAGCTCAGACAATAGTTTTTTTAATGAAAGATCCTTGCCAAGAAATAATTTGGTAGTACTCTCTTCTAATTTATTTTTATTAGCAATTTATATATATATATATATATATATATATATATATATATATATATATATATATATATATATATATATATATATATATATATATTAAGAATTGAATATATTATTACGCCAAATAAAAATAATTTTACTTTTTTAATATATTCGTCCCGTATTATTATTATTATTATTATTATTATTATTATTATTATTATTATTATTATTATTTTTATTATTATTAGCTAAGCTACAACCCTAGTTGGAAAAGCAGGATGCTATAAGCCTAAGGGCACCAACAGGAATAGAATAGCCCAGTGCAAGAAGGAAATTAAAAAAAATGCAAGAGAAGTAATGAACAATTAAAATAAAATATGTTAAGAACGTTAACAACTTGAAATAAACCCTTCATTATAAACTATAAAAACTTGAAAACAAGAGGAAGAGATTTCAGATAGAACAGCGGAGCCAAGTGTACCCTCAAGGAAAAGAGCTCAAACCCAAGACAGTGGAAGACTATGGTACAGAGGCTATGGCACTACCCAAGACTAGAGAACAATGGTTTGATTTTGGAGTGCCCATCTCCTAGAAGAGCTGCTTACCATAACAAAAGAGTCTCTTCTACCCTTACCTAGAGGAAAGTGGCCACTGAACAATTACCTTGCAGTAGTTAACCCCTTGAGAGAAGAATTATTTGGTAATCTCAGTGTTGTCTGGCGTATGTGGACAGAGGAAAATATGTAAAGAATAGGCCAGACTATTTGGTGTATGTGTGGGCAAAGGGAAAACGAACCGTAACCAGAGAGAAGGATCCAATGTAATACTGTCTGGCCCGTCAAAGACCCCATAACTCTCTAGTGGTAGTATCTCAACGGATGGCTGGTGCCCTGGCCAACCTACTACCCAAGACTAGAGAACAATGGTTTGATTTTGGAGTCTCTCTCTTCTAATGTAGGTGTGACTTGAATATACTTTTGCATACGGAAATATGTTGTAAAGTAACCGATTGCAAGTATGAGGAAACACGTACTTGCCACTTATCATTCAAATTAATAAGTATCTTGAAAGTATTGCCTTATTTATCATAACACGTGAGGAATTTCAAAACAGAATATATATATATATATATATATATATATATATATACATATATATATGCATATATATATATATATATATATATATATATATATATATATATATATATATATATATTTGCCTTTTCTATCATAACACGAAATGCATTTCAAAACAGAATATATATATATATATATATATATATATATATATATATATATATATATATATACATATATATATATATATATATATATATATATATATATATATATATATATATATATATCTAAATATTTCACTTCAATCAAATTTCATTTGTATCATTATCTATATCATTCATTCTTTCATTTATTATTATTATTATTATTATTATTATTATTATTATTATTATTATTATTATTATTATTATCAGTCTATATGTATCATGAGTTTTTTTGTTATTCCCTTGTTTATTCATGTATCAATATATTTACATTGTCTTTCAGATAATTAGGATAAGAATTTTATGCTTTTTAGACCTACACACACACACACACACACACACACACACACACCCACACACACACACACGAAATGCATACATATTGTCCATATCTGACGGTTTTAGAAAGAGCGACTCGTCCTCTAAATCTCACGGACTTGAAAATTCCCTCTCGAAAAGCATTAATATATAAAGAAAGATTTTATTCATTCAGAATCTCTGCCTTAATAGAGACTCTGTTTGAATATATATTTTCCATTATTCATTAGCACTCCTAATGACTACTTATTTCAAAACTTTATTTAAAACCTAATGCTCACGGACATCAAGATAGCATCTGAGGGCCAGAATCCAGATGCTCAGCTGTCCCTCGTCACGTGACACGGTCACTCGGTCAGTGAACATTGAGTAGTGAACCGTGATGGATGTACTCAACTTCGTTCCTAAGGGTAAGGGTATTTTTTTTCCCTTTGTAACTTTGTGTTGTTTTGATCTTAATTTCAGTAATGTTTATCAGACATTTTTTTTTATCAGATACGGGGTTTAAGCAAATTTGTTTACGCTTATGTCAACAAGATTACTGTATACCATGAGAGAGAGAGAGAGAGAGAGAGAGAGAGAGAGAGAGAGAGAGAGAGAGAGAGACGAAAAACGACTTGCTCTAGTTTTCCACCTTACATACACACCCGCATGTACTCACGCACACATGTACACGTACGCACACCGTGAGCATTGTCATAGCCCGGAGAGAGAGAGAGAGAGAGAGAGAGAGAGAGAGAGAGAGAGAGGGGGGGGGGATTTGGCGTGTTGATATCTCGTAACAGTTATTATTATTATTATTATTATCATTATTATTGCTAAGCTACAACCCTAGTTAGTAAAGCAAGATGCTATAATCCCAGGGACTCCAATAGGGAAAATAGCCCAGTGAGGAAAGGAAACAAGGAAAAATAAGATATTTTAAGACCAGTAACAGAATGAGAATGAATATTTTGTACATAAACTATAAAAACTTTATAATCTTTACACACTTGTTGATATTTTACACAAATTGTGTAAATATATAAACACTTTTGTATTACTGTGTTTCTTTTCTATTATAGTCATTCATATTTCCTTAGTTCCCATCATTTTAATTCTCGTTGTGTACTTTTTCATAATTTCTATGTGCCATTCGAATTATTATTTTTTCAATTTTTACTTTAAATTTCATGAAATGTACTGTATATTCTTGTGGCAGTATTACAATATATATATATATATATATATATATATATATATATATATATGCAGAAGAACCACAGGGAAAATGAAAATACGAAATATACGATTAAGTCCTGACTAGTTTCGTGATACTATATACATACATATATATATATATATATATATATATATATATATATATATATATATATATATATATACTGTATATATATATATATATATATATATATATATATATATATATATATATATATATATATATATATATATATATATATATATTAGGTAGTAATTGGCCAGGGCACCAGCCGCCCGTTGAGATACTACCGTTTGAGAGTTAGGGGGTCATTTGACTGGCCAGACAGTACCATATTGGATCCTTCTCTCTGGTTACGGTTCTTTCCCTTTGCCTACACAGACACCGAATAGTCTGGCCTATTCTTTACAGATTCTCCTCTGTCCTCATACACCTGACAACACTGAGATTACTAAACAATTCTTCTTCACCCAACTGGTTAACTACGACAATGTAATTGTTCAGTGGCTACTTTCCTCTTGGTAAGGGTAGAAGAGACTCTTTAGCTATGGTAAGCAGCTCTTCTAGGAGAAGGACACTCCAATATCAAACCATTGTTCTCTATTTTTGGGTAGTGCCATAGCCTATGTACCATGGTCTTACGCTGCCTTGGGTTAGAGTTCTCTTGCTTGAGGGTACACTCAGGCACACTTTTCTATCTAGTTTCTCTTCCTCTTGTTCTGTTAAAGTTTTTTATAGTTTAAATAGAAAATATTTATTTTAATATTGTTACTATTCCTAAAATATTTCAATTTTACTTATTTTCTTATTTCCTTTCCTTACTGGGCTATTTTCCCTGTTGGGGCCCCTGGGCTTATAGCATCCTGCTTTTCCAACTAGGGTTGTAGCTTAGCATTTAATAATAATAATAATAATAATAATAATAATAATAATAATAATAATAATAAGATACGATAAAATGTGGAAAGTAGATCATATAAACATATAACATTTATACAAGTAACTATAAATGCTCAGAATGTTTTATTATGCCAAAGAGTAGCTAATATCAACCAGCTTACTTGAGCCTAAAGTGCCCCCAAGATTTATAGATTATAAAGTTCACATTATCACCCTACATGGAATATATCTTAAGATCATTTCTTTATCAGAATTAAGTAAAAGACAGATTTGCCTTCAATTGTTTCCAATAATAATAATTATAATAATAATAATAATAACAATAATAATAATAATAATAATAATAATAATAATAATAATAATAGGCTTAGGTTGAGATTTAGGAATATAATTCAATGTACGGTAAGATTTTTTTTTTCTAATTGCATATACTTTTTGGACTTTTCTTGAAAACATTACTTATATATTTTTCGTTGGCATTTTCGTTTATTATAAAGATCATATATGGCCAAGGCATATAATGAGAATGGCAGGCAATAGATGGACATTGAAAAATAAATGAAAGAAAGACATACTTCATAGTCTTTTCTTTGCGTAGACCAGATAACATAAGGGTTGCTATAGGAAATCACATTTGGACCAGTAGTCTAGTGGTAAATTTTTAGGGATAATTCTTGATAATAAACTAACGTTTTGTGAGCATGTTAACATGATAGTTTATAAAATTGCCAAAGTAATGGGTATCATACATAGATTAAAAGAGTATTTCCCTTTTGTTATTATTATTATTATTATTATTATTATTATTATTATTATTATTATTATTATTATTATTATAGTTGTTGTTGTAGTTGTTATTATTATTATTATTATTATTATTATTATTATTATATTATTATTAT
>NW_027172257.1:71989-74158 GCF_036898095.1 Palaemon carinicauda | reverse complement strand
TTTTGTTCTAATTTAAAAATGTTGTTTTTGGTAATTTTACAGAATAATATGATAATGCAATAACGTTTCTAGACTTTCACTTCGCATGATCACAAATATAAGAGAAAATATCGTCTCAATATAGTCAGATCTATTTTTCTTACAAATCATTCCATACGCAAGAACTGTTCTCAGAATAGAATGAATTAACTACCATTCCCTTCATCATTTCCAACAAAATGGTTTAATTTTCCCTGCGTCCGTCTGAAACCCAAATTGAAACCAGGAAAGTATTCCTACACCCGGCTTCCAATTCCATGAGTCGTAATGTTTTATATATTAGCACTAACCTCAGGCTGGTAATATTTGTTTTCACTTTAGTTAAAAGTTAGTGAGGAAAGAAATGTAAGTTTGATAATTTGATTAAATATTTTAAGTCTTAACTATTTGGTTGTTTGAATAAATGAAGGCTACCAATGGCCCGTTTTATAGCTCATTAAAACAGTAGTTTTGTGTAACATTTCACTTAAAGATTTGTGAGATCCCATTATCGTTTTTTCACTGATATCAGTACTTCAGATATCAGAGCGTAAAATACTTCTGCTGATGAATCTAGTAGAAGATAGAACGTGATGGTCATTCAAAAGCATCATTATCCTGACAATTATATTTGGGATATTCCATCAAAATCTATCAGTGACCTTATAGTGATAATATTTTACCATACAATTAATGGTCTGACTCCTTCATGAGACCCTATTGGTACGGCTATGACCTTTTTTTAGGAAAAAAATTTATGAATCCTTTGACTCCATATGTGAAATACCCACTTGAAAATACCAAACTAATCACCACGCATGTATATGAGAAAGTCAATAGCCATCTCCCTTTGGATTAATTATGAAAATAAAAATTATCACATGCATCTCTCTCTCTCTCTCTCTCTCTCTCTCTCTCTCTCTCTCTCTCCTCTCTCTCTCTCTCTCTCCAGATTCGCAAAGTTAAAATGAATCTATCATTTAAGTAGAAGAAATATGGACAACACCCTATAAACGAAGAGGGTTTTTTATACGATATTTGGATTTTTGGACAAGACGGTCTTCACAGTAAATCAAGGAACAAGCACAAACTCATATTTACGTTGTTTACTGGAAAATACAGATCTATATTATTTTGGTTACGTTTGATGGTTATGGGAAATAACAATTATATTGCTAATACTCTCACCAAATTACCAGATTAAGAAGGAGTTTAATATTGTTCAACAATTGAGAATAGCTGGTCATCCAGTTATATTTAATTTTCATTCTAAAACTTTTTTTTTTCCAAACCAAATAGGTGAATAGAAAACATAACATTTTTAAGTATTTAAACATGATTCTTTGGTATTGATATCGGTATATACTGAAGAAACCACGCGGTAAATTCTGGGGTCTCCTCTTGGCAAAAATTTAATATATTTTCTAATATAACATAATACGAACACCATCAATTGGCGTCTTTTAACACCTTTGTCATGGAATATCTTACCTAAAATATGTGAAAATAGCAGCGGAAGATGTATGTAATAGTCATCCTAACTACTCTACCATTATCCAATCTAAAGTTTGTTACCTGCAATAATACTTTATTCATTATTAAGCTTCTTGGATGTTTTATAAATTTTCGCCCTGAAAGTTTAATGGCTACTCTGTGTAAACAATTTATATTATTTTAGGTTACATTCCAGTCAAATACTGAAATAAAACATACTTTTATTAGTTTACTCTTTCAATGACAAAGCATTAAACAAAAAGAATATCAAGGTGAATGTAACAGTGCTTTTGAATGTGCCAGGTAACAGTTTTATTATGACAGTGCAAATAGTTGTTATCCCTAAAGGAATGGTGGGGACTTTTGTAGGTTACGATGTATTAAAATAAAACGAGGAGGATACCATGAATAATTTTCATGTCTCATTGAATTATTTCCTATAATATCACCGCCTCCTGATATCTATTTGGTATGAGATATCAATGATTACACACAAAAATTTTAATTGTTTTTTTATGGAAGTCAATTACCCCAAGTATGAGTAACAAAGAATTTCTATTGTGGTCCTAAAATCTCTTTCATCTGGTTTGGTTCTAAGTTTATCAGATTTAAGAAAAATTAAATATATTTTGGAGCCTAATAAACTTAAAAGTATCA
>NW_027172257.1:51989-64489 GCF_036898095.1 Palaemon carinicauda | reverse complement strand
GACTTCCAGACTACATAAAAGATTATTTTTTAAAATGTGGCCTGAAGAGGCAAAACTTGATGAATGTGAGTAAGGAGTCTTGGTGAAAATAGCTAAAAAAGGAGGCCTGGCTGACTGCAATAATTACAGAGCCACAACTCTTACGTCAGTGTTTATGAAAATATATATTATGCTTATTCCTGAGAGACTGGAGAGAAAGATTAATCATAAGCTGAGAGATGAACAAGCAGGATTTAGAAAACGTAGAAGTTTTGCTGCCAAATTTTATTTTGAGACGTTTACAGTAATGCCTTGAATATAGGTATCCCCTTTTGATAGTATTTGTGGACTATGGAAAAGCCTTTGATACTGTGCACCGGCCAATTTTATGGAGAATCCTGGGTTATTATGGAATTCCTCTTAAATATGTAAATTTGCTTAAGTCTGTACATTAGCAAAGTTAATGCTAATGGAGTCTCATCAAGAGAGTTTCCAGTGAACAGCGGATTGCACCTATGTTGTTAATCCTCCTCAAGAACTTTGTAATGTGTGGAAAAGTCACAGATGGTGGAGAAAAATTGGACTGGAGTGGTGATAGGAATTCAGCAGACCTAGAGTATGCTAATGATGCCGTCCTTGTTAGCAGGACACCACAGGATTTGGAGTGCTTGCTCACAAGAATGCATAAGATATCACATGAGTTTGGGCTGAAGATAAATAGGAGGAAGACAGAGATAATGAGAACTGCGTATACAATGGAAGATGAAATATTATTGGAAGGAGAAAGGATTAATGACGTAGAATCATTTAAGTATGAAGGAACTATGAACTCTAATACAGGGTCTTTAGAATTAGAGTTTAGTGAAAAATTGTGAAAAGAAAATCAGACAATAGCTGGGTTGAGCAAAATTTTTAAATGTAATCGCCTGAAATGACATAAAAACATCACACTACAACAGTACAGTGAGGTCGGTTTTACTCTATGGACACGAGTTCTGGTGTAACAATGAGGCAATCTACAATAGATTTAGTAGATTTGAGAACAAAGCCCTCAGAAGAATATTGGGAGTCAAATGGCAGGATAGGATTAGGCATGAAACTATAAGTGAGTTGACTCGAGTACCATATGTGGATGAGAACATGATGAGGGTAGATGGAGATGGTTTGGACATGCTCTTCGCACTCCCCAAGAGAGATTAGGTTACCAAATGTTCGGCAGGGCTCTACAAGTTACTAGACGAGTTGGAAGACCCAGACCTACATGGCTGAGGAATATGAAGTACAAAATAGATGATGAATGGAGAGGTATTGAATTAAAAGCTCAAAATAGAGAGGAATGGTGAAATCTAACAGAGTCACGTTGTGATAATAGGCGTAGGAAGAGATGATGACTTCTTAAAAAGTTTTATTTTTCCTTGTTTCCTTTCCTCACTGGGCTATTTTCCTTGTTGGGTCCCTTGGGCTTATAGCATACAGGTTTTCCAACTAGTGTTGTAGCTTAACAAGAAATAATAATAATAATAATAATAATAATAATAATAATAATAATAATAATAATATTCAATATAAGTTGAATAACTACAGTTATAGTGATCCTGTATACTACACAGGGCAACTCCATTGAATAGTTTTACTGAATGCATTGAAAGTCATAGAAGAGCTTTTGAGGAAATAAAAAAAAAAGAGCAGAATCATAGGTCAGGATAGTGGAAGGGAAATAACACTAGGTGAGGATATAACATAACCAAAAGAAAGCCATAGACAAGATTTAAGAGACGAGGCAGGTCACCAAATTTAGAATGAGTTCAAGGCTGCATATGGCACTTGATTGGAATTCCTAAATAAAAGAGAGAGGAAAATTACTTTGTTTACACCACTTGACGTCAGAGATGCATTTGCATAAAAGCCCCGTTAATCTAAAGTTTGAAAGGAAATAACAAGTCGTTATAGGTGATGACGCAGATTCTTGAAAGAGTTGATACAAAGGTCCAGTAACTCTGCAAACAATGGGGGAGAGAGAGAGAGAGAGAGAGAGAGAGAGAGAGAGAGAGAGAGAGAGAGAGAGAGAGAGAGAGCTTGGTTATTAGTTACGCTCAGAAGCATATTCCTGAAATAGTATTATATACCTTATGAACAAGACCATTCTTGTATCTTGGAAGAAAATACAGTAACGTTAAAAAACACATATCAATAACCTTTTATTGAAACATTTACCAAATATGCAACAAATGATTGTATAATAGAAAATTAAAGTATACAATGAAGCAGAAACCCCTAATGATATACATTAGCACACATACACACACACACACACACACACACACACACACATATATATATATATATATATATATATATATATATATATATATATATATATATATATATATATATATATATATATATATATATATATATAAAGTATATATATATATATATATATATATATATATATATATATATATATATATATATATATATATATATATATATATATATATATATATATAAAGTATATATATATATATATATATATATATATATATTTATATATATATATATATATATATATATATATATATATGTAATGATTAGAATAGTAATATTACATGTTTAAAACTAATGACGTAATATGTCATGTTGGTTGGAAGAGCTGGCCGTGAGATTTGCTATGGTCAACTCAAATTGTGTACAGGATGTAAGATGCTGAGTTGTCATTCTTTCTTAGTGTCAACACATTAACTCTTCGTGTGAAAGTTTGTGACGTCACCGGATGCAGGTGTCTTCCGATTCCGTCACTTATCCAAATTAAAGCAAGTGTACGATTTTTGGGATATCAGTAATTTGTTCAGTTCTTGTCTAAACTTCACCAGAATTGGTCATGTGGACCAACACAGCTTCCTCCAGTGATGGAGATGTTTAACTCAGTTGTTTATATACAATAAAACTTAAAAAACCACCAAGATGTGTTCAATAAACCATCTAAATACATCTGAAAACAACTCATACTCAAATGTGTGCTTAAGACAGTAGCACACCAATAAATGGTGGCAGCGCTTAAACTCAAAGACAGCGGTTATACTCTAAGAATTAGAGAAATATCTTCAAGACTTCAAAAATAAATAGCTGTAAAACCAGAGATATATCTTCAAGACTTCAACATAAAAGCTGTAATACCTGATAAAGATCTTCAAGAACTCAGAACTATCTACAAATATCTACAATTTTGACTGAGTCCAACGAAAATGCTAACACCAACATATGTTAGTATACAAATAGAATCTTCAATCAACATCCTAGGAAACCCAAGGACTGGCATTCAACTATTGCAAAACATATCCAGGAAGACCTACATTCTACAAGAAACTAGAACGAGACATCGCTAACAAAACATCAAGAGAGAGAGAGAGAGAGACGACTCGACTACATATAAAGCTAAGTACAAAGATTTTGTATTCATTTCAGTTTGTGCAGTGAAGTGTAGTTGTCACAAGTCGTTAGTCAAATATTACTGGGGTGAGTGAATTCCTAAACTTTGTTATAAGAAACTCCGAATTCTCATTTAGAATTTTTCTTTCTTTGTGCTAATTCCTTTTTCTTTCATAAACTCTTGGGGGGAAATGTATTGGGATTAGTAACATTGTTGGGGGAATTTTATTATACATATGCGTTTACGCAGTGGGCGTCTGTACTCATATAGATATTTTGATAGGATTGAAAGGGGTCAAAGAGATAGAAAAAAAAAAGAATACAGCAGTCATGGCTCCTCCTGTCAGCCCTACCCCTGGACCTAGTGGTGTAGGCCAGGCTAATCCTCCTCCAATTGTGACGCTTGTAAATGCCAGGTCAGCAATCCTTCCTTTTCAAGGCCGTGTCAACGGGTTCTTGCCACAAAATGTGGAGTCATGGATTTCATCCGTTGATGCCCATTTAAATGCCAAACAAATCGTAGATCCTTTTGTACAATTACAAGAAGCTAAAAGTTTTATAGATTTTTCTAAGGGGGATGCGAGTGCGTATTTAAGAGGTGTTTCATTTCAGGAAGCAGTTACTTGGGATGATTTCAAAGTTAGGTTACGCGCGATCTATGGGGGTGAAGAAGCTTTGGATGTGGTGTTAACGTTACGAAATACACTTAATCAAGCCACTATGAATCGGCTTAATGTTGTTGAGAGAGCAGCTCTCATAGCTGATAGGCTTAACGAATATCAGGACATTTTAGGTAATTCCACTTGGGTTACTAACGATAATATCTCCGTGAAAGATTTTTTACGATTAATGTATTTAACTTGCATGACACTTATGTTGCCTGAAGCTTTAGTGCGGTGCTTTGATAAGAAGTTAATGCCTGCAAGTACGGAATTGGATGTCTATAAACAGATAAAGAAGCACATGTCCAAGTGTCCAGATCTCGATCCCGTGTTAACTCAAGTTTTTGCTAAGAATGAAACAAAACCACAAACAGCGAACGTAATTAATAATCCAGTAGCGGGAGTGACGTGTTACAACTGCAAACGTCAAGGTCACATAAGCGCAGACTGTAGAACGAAATTTTGTTCAGTTCACAACACAGGATCACATTCTTATAGTCAATGTTACGCGCGTAAGACACAACAATATCCTAGAAATACACAGTCAATTCCACAGTCAGTTCCATATGGAAATAAAAAGAAAAATCCTCATTTTAACAATAAGAAGAAACAACAAAATGTCAATGCAGTTCAGAGTCCGAAACAAACAAACACTTCTTCAAATATCGCTGAGCCTGGGCCGTCAAACCAGACCTCGCAAAGTCAGCCTAATTTTCAGAATGTGCAGAACAAAGCAAATACCACATAGTTAACTCTAGAGGGGAAGAGAGTGATGTTGGGTCAAGGTCATTTATGTCAACATCAATAGTATTGAATAATCAATTTAATGTTTTATCAGATAAAATGTGAGACAATAGATTTTCCTATGAAACACACGGCCGAATTAAGTAAAACAGTGCATGCTCCCGTAGATTTGCAACGAATTCATACAATAATAAGCCAAAATGAGTTACGGCCAACCTTATATGCTGTAAATTTAGAACACAAATCCTTTACGTTATTTTTTGACTCTGGTAGTCCACGTAATATTATGGATTTGAAGACGCATCATTTGTTGTTTTCGAACTTTCCCGATTGAAAAATCAGGAATCAGACTTTCAGGTATAGGAAATAATGAATTAAACGTCATAGGCATAACTCATATTCAGTTCAGAGTCGGTAATCGCACGTTTGCCGATACATTTGTTGTTGTGAAAAACATTAATATGTATCCAGCTGTAATTATAGGATACCCATCTATGGGAAATCAAAACATTATCTTAGCTCCTGCAAAGCACGGCGTGTATATCAAAGGGAAATTCTATAAGTCTTCTAATACTTTAAAGTCTGTTTTGGATAATAAGGAGACGACAAATGTAACCGTAACGTACGTTGAAGAACCAATAACTTGTCTCACTAATAAAGAAATAATACACGCGACCCAGCAGAATTCTCGTTCACCCCGTAATATCATCTTGCACGCAATATATCGAACCAAACATACCTTCGAATTTAATAGTGCAAATAAAGAAAACACTACCGGGATCTGAAATATTAATCCTTTCCGATACTTTGAAAACCAACGGATTGTCTGTCACACAAGCTATTTATACAGTAGGCTCACATCAGCAATGTAATATCGAAGTCTGTAATCATTTAAATAACACTTTAGTAATTCACAAAAATCAACATATCTTGGATGTAGAAGTTTATAAACATCGTATTCTTACCGTTGCTGAAATCAATCACTCTCAATCAGTTGCGGATGAATCCCTTTTACGATCTATTAAAAATAAAATCAGTAAGGACATTCAAGACGAAGAAATTCAGCAGAAAATTTTTGAACTTTTAAATAAATATACAGATGTCTTTTCCACTACGGATGGATCCTTAGGGAAAACAGATGTGATCGAGCATCAAATAAGGTTAAAAGACAAACAGAAAATTATATATGTACCCTCGTACAGACTCCCTATGAAATTCCAGAATGAAATAAATGATGAAGTAGGTAAAATGTTAGAGGAAGGAGTCATTAGAAAATCAAATAGCCCTTATAATTTTCCTTTAATAGTTGTACCGAAAAAAGATCGAACATGGCGTATCTGTGTCGACTTTCGTCGTCTAAACGAGGAAACGATCCCTGATCGATTCCCAGTGCCATGTACTGACGATATTTTGTCTTTGTTAAGTCAGAATAAATATTTTACCAGTTTGGACTTACTTAAAGGCTTTCACCAGATATCATTAGAAGAAGATAGTATCCCATACACAGCCTTCAGCACAGCCAGGGGACATTATGAATTTTTACGGATGCCTTTTGGTTTACGTTGTGCTCCTATAACATTTACAAGAATGATTAACATAGTGTTTGGAGACTTGTTAGGGGATATATTGCATGCCTATATGGATGATCTTGTAATCTTTTCCAACACCTTAGAAGAACATCTACGTAAGTTAGAACTAGTACTACAGAGATTAAGACAACATAACTTAAGGGTAAAGATTAGTAAGTGTGAGTTTTTCAAAACAGAATTAGTATATTTGGGTTTCATGGTGTCAAGCCAAGGTCTTAAAGTAGTCCATGATAAGGTGTCGGCTATACGTAATTTTCCCATACCTACTAATGTCAAGGGAATACAGCAATTTCTGGGTTGTAGTGGATATTACAGGCGTTTTATACGCAACTATTCAATAATAGCCGCTCCTTTAACTGATCTTACGAAGAAGGGCGTAGATTTCATATGGTCTGAGCAACATTAACAGGCGTTTAATACTTTGAAAGATGAACTGTGTAGTTCTCCTATCTTAAAATTTCCTGACTTCGGTAAGGAATTCTTCATTGCAACAGACGCCTCAGACTTAGGAGTGGGAGGGGTATTGCTTCAGCAATATGATAAACAGTTTTTCCCGATAGCTTTCTATTCTCGAAAATTGAGAACTTCCGAAAGTAAATATGCAGTAATAGACAAGGAAGGACTAGCTATTGTTAATTCGCTAGTGCATTTTAAGTTCATAATTTACGGTTATCCCGTTAAGGTTCTTACTG
Source organism: Palaemon carinicauda (assembly GCF_036898095.1). Lineage (NCBI taxonomy): Eukaryota > Metazoa > Arthropoda > Malacostraca > Decapoda > Palaemonidae > Palaemon > Palaemon carinicauda. The sequence continues at coordinate 57,394 of NW_027172257.1, read as the reverse complement.
ACCATAAACCACTAACAGAGTTCTTTAAAGGCTTCAATCACAGCCCTAAACGAACTCGGTGGCATTTAATCATTCAAGATTTTGGCGCAAGAATCGGGTATTTACCTGGGAAAGCAAATATCATTGCGGATGCATTATCACGCAACCCCCGTGTCATCTTGTACGGAGTCTTTAGCTGAATTAATAGATATATCAACATCCATGCCTATTGTAAAAACAATATCTGAACAAGAAGATTTAGGCTGGAGTGCTGAATTGTTACAGACTGAGCAAAGAAAAGATCAGAAAATAGAAACAATTATAAATGCTTTGAAAGGCAATCATAAAGAAAAAGAATATATAAAGTATAAGCAGCAGAATTATGTAATCAAAGATAATATTCTGTGTAGGACTGTGACAAGGAAAACCCGCAATACACCACATGTAACTAACGACCAGGTAGTAGTACCAAACTCACTTGTTTCCACTGTCCTGAATTGGTTGCATTCAAATCCATTACATGGACACCCTGGGTTCTCATTAATGTCACAGAAAGCCAAATCATTGTTTTATTGGCATACAATGCTTACAGATATAAAAAGACACATAGCTAATTGTCGCACATGTCAGGAAAACAAAGGGCATACGAAAACACCTGTTAGCTTAGGAACTTATCCTGTTCCCAATCAACCCTTTGAAAGAATACATTTAGATTTGTTAACAGGATTTTACGAGTCAGACAGAGGGAATAAGCACCTCTTAGTAATTATAGATGCTTTAAACTCGATATACAGAACTAATAGCGCTTAAAACTAAAACTGCGATTGAATGCGCTAGGAAGTTTTACGAGTGTTACATTTGTAAACATGGAATTCCACACATGATAATCTCAGACTCGGGTGGTGAATTTAATAATCACTTTCTTACCTCATTGTGTGAATTCCTCAAAATAAAGAAGATCAATACCATGATATATTCACCCAGAGTCGAATGGGCTAGTGGAAAGAGCAAATAGGAAGATATTAAATATATTAAGGGTAACACTAGGGGGATCGGACCCCAACTGGGATATTGCAATACCGGCGGCACTGAGTACTCTGAATCATTCATATCATATATCAATTAAAATGTCACCGCATGAAGCATTGTATGGTACCCCAGTTAGAACACCTTTCCATGTATTAACGCCTACAACTAATCTATCAAATCCTTTAAAAGAATGTATAAATGCAAGTATAAGTCGATATGATATCCTTCGAAAGAATTTAGAAGAATCACAAATCATAATGAAAAGGAATCATGATAAAATAGCGAAACCAACTAAAACATATACCGTGGGTGATAACATCTATATTCAAATCAATGTCAGAAAAGGGCTCAACTATAAACTAACACCTAAGTTTGAAGGCCCATTTAACATTTTGGAAATATTAACGGCCAATAGGTTTAGAATTCAAAATGTAGCCCAACCCACGGATGAGAGAATAGTACCATTGTCTCACATAAGAAATTAAAAAGTGAGGAAAAATTTTAATTTCAATTTAAAAGTTTTCTTTTTAATACAGGAGTAATTACATATGTTTTTTCTCGTTACAGGTTTCCAAGATGAATTTTTTGTTGTTGGGAGTGATATTGTTCGCTCAGACATTTTTTTCGTATGGGATGAGTTCTAAGACTAAGAATATATATTTTAAATATGGAAATATAGTTGAAAGACAAGAAGACATTTTTATTACATCAACCAACGTAATTGTCGAAGTGCATATGCAAGCAATTTTTCTTCAAGAGAATGATGTCACTAGCTTAAGAACCGCCATTTCAAGGTTTTCTGCATCATTGGATGAGTTGCATAGGAGACATTTTCATTTGACTACTAAGAATTTGCTTAGCTCAACATTAAAAATTGCAGAGATGCTATCTGATGACTTAAAGAATAAGACTGGAGAGACAGGATCTTTGGCTTATGACCTTTTGATGTGGACTGTAGGACACGAACAAAAAGAAAGACGGAATCCGTTCATTTATGCTGCATTAAGCATCTTTGGGTCTGTTGCAAGTTTAGGTTTAGGACTTTCCAATCGTCTTAAAATTAGTAATCAAAATAAGAAAATTGAGTTCTTGACTCATAAAGATGAATTGATTATGTCAGAACTAAGGGATCAGTTAGCTTCAATCAATAAAATTATGGATTTGTTAAATGAACATTCAGATAATATCGTTCAAATTATGGAAGTACAGGATTTGTTAGCAACATTAACGTATTATGATTCAAAGATAGATCACATACATAACAGAATTGCACATTTCATTGAGAAATCCAAGGATTATGTAGAAGCTATCACGTTAGCAACTAAAGGTGTATTGTCGCCCCATTTGTTGCCTATACGTTACTTAAAATTAGTTCTGGAGAACACTAGGGATAAACTAGGCTATGTTCCTTTGTTAGACGAACATAGGTTAGAATTTTATTACAGCCTAATTACAGTAAACGTAGATAATAACAAGATTAGGATTACAATTCCCTTTGATTCTTCTGATGCCTGGCAATCTTACAGGATATCACCATTTCCGACTTTCATGACGAATCACTCAAATCCAGTAATATCCAGTTTGACAGGACACGTATTGATTTCCCCAGACAAGGAAACATATACGGTCATTAAAGACTTAAATCAATTAACTCACTGTTCAGACGCAATGGATAGAAAAATATGTACAGCTGACTCATTTGAATTCCGTAAAAACTTGATGGATTCATGCGAGTTAGGTATAGTGCTAGACGGTGCTCTCTCCCATACAAGTGAAAATTGTCTGGATAAGCTTTATCCCTTTGACAATAAAGAATTCAATTGCAGACTAAATAATGGCTCGTGGATACGATACGACAAGGACGGCTTCAATATATCATGCCCTGACGGATCCACATCCCACAACCACATCTTCGTCGCAGCAGATGGCTGTATCGGGACTTCCCCGAATTCCATGGTGACTGGCCTACGGACAATCATCAGAGAACGTGCTTACTTCGCGAATTTCACGTGGACCTCTACAACGCCCGCACTTCCTCTCCCCTATAAAGGAAGTGTGGCGAAACACTTAATGAAACTTACCGAAAAGGACCACCTGTCGCCGACTTACAAAGAGATTCTTCACCCCATAATACTGGCTAGTTTGTGTTTCACGGTGATGATATTTATCGCCGTGAACATCCTTGTTTGGCGTAGGTTACGGCACAGCAAGCAGCTACAAAGGAATGAGTTGCATAGCCCTGACAATACCCCCTATTTAATCCAGTTCAAAGCTGTATGAGTGGCCACCTCATTCGCTAAGGGAGTAATTTGTCGGATTGATGTTTGTATGAAAAGCTGATTAGTACGCTAGTAATATGTAATTAAAGAAATTCTCTACATTTGCATTGTTAAAAATACATTTAAAATAACATTTAAAAAAATAAATAAAATAAAAAAGGATATAAATCATTTTTTCTCTCGGCATCTAATAAAAAATATATAAGCCGGAATGTTAAAAAAGAAAAGAGAAAAAAAAAAAAAAAAAAAAAATATATAAGATATATAACAGAATCTATGGGCATCTAATAAAATGTATCAGCCCTATATATAAATATATATATATGTACGAAACCGTGGTACGTGTACGTACCAGGAATTCGTATTTGTGCACTGAATGTTGAGTATCTTGTTTCTGACAAAGGTAACAATTATTCTTTATCAAGTTACCGAATCATTTGTAAGTCAGAATTTGTTTTGTTTTTTGGTACCATGTAATCATTTGCTAGCAATGTACCATATGTATGATCTTGGTTTTATCATGCATTTTTCTTTTTGCTTTGGTAATATCTTTTTTTGTATGCATTATTGTTATTAGTTTTGGTGTGCCTGTTTGGACATTCGTCCTCAGTTGGATATAGCTAGTTTTGGACAATGAATGATACGTATGTCCAGTCACACCTAATAACCATGTTTCGGCTTGTTGTTAAATTTTTGTAAAAAAAAATTGAGATAGCTGGCCGAGCATATGTAATGATTAGAATAGTAATATTACATGTTTAAAACAAATGACGTAATATGTCATGTTGGTTGGAAGAGCTGGCCGTGAGATTTGCTATGGTCAACTCAAATTGTGTACAGGATGTAAGATGCTGAGTTGTCATTCTTTCTTAGTGTCAACACATTAACTCTTCGTGTGAAAGTTTGTGACGTCACCGGATGCAGGTGTCTTCCGATTCCGTCACTTATCCAAATTAAAGCAAGTGTACGATTTTTGGGATATCAGTAATTTGTTCAGTTCTTGTCTAAACTTCACCAGAATTGGTCATGTGGACCAACACAGCTTCCTCCAGTGATGGAGATGTTTAACTCAGTTGTTTATATACAATAAAACTTAAAAAACCACCAAGATGTGTTCAATAAACCATCTAAATACATCTGAAAACAACTCATACTCAAATGTGTGCTTAAGACAGTAGCACACCAATATATATATATATATATATACACACATATATATATATATATATATATATATATATATATATATATATATATATATATATATATATATATATATATATATATATATATATATATATATATATATATATATATATATATATGTATACATATACATATATATATATATATATATATATATATATATATATATATATATATATATATATATATATTTATATATATATATATATATATATATATATATATATATATATATATATATATGTATATATATATATATATATATATATATATATATATATATATATATATATATACATATATATATATATATATATATATATATATATATATATATATGTATATATATATATATATATATATATATATATATATATATATATATATATATATATATATTGTTGTTATTGTTACTTGCTAAGCTACAAATCTAGTAGGAAAAGCAGGATGCCATAAGCCCAGGGCCCCCAACAGGGAAAATAGCCCATTGAGGAAAAGGAACAACAAAAAATAAAATATTTTAAGAACACTAATAATATTAAAATAAATATTTCCTATATAAACTATAAAAATTCTAACAAAATAAGCGGAAGAGAAATTAGATAGAATAGTGTGCTCGAGTGTACCCTCAAGCAAGAGAACTCTAACCAAAGAGACCATGGTACAGAGGCTATGGCACTACCCGAGACTAGAGAACAATGGTTTAATTTTGGAATGTCCTTCTCCTAGAAGAGCTGCTTATGGCTAAAGAGTCTCTTCTACCCTTACCAAGAGGAAAGTAGCTATTGAACAATTACAGTGCTGTAGTTAACCCCTTGGGTGAAGAAGAACTGTTTAGTAATGTTGTGATTGTTTTATTGTATAAAAGTGAAGAGAGTAGCATCATCTGCACAGGCAACAAGCTAGTGTTCA
>NW_027172257.1:34489-39489 GCF_036898095.1 Palaemon carinicauda | reverse complement strand
TTGTATGACCTACTTACATTTTTGAATGTAGCAATGATGGGCCTAGAGATAATGTATAGGAAGTGAAACTAATATTCGATGAGTCTTCATGTTTAACTAAATGAAATGTTGCTAGTCTTTTTTGAATGATTTATTATTATTATTATTATTATTATTATTATTATTATTATTATTATTATTATTATTATTATTATTATTATTATTATTATAGTTCTTTCATGATTGATAAGAAATATTTCCTAAACTGGTACCTATTTTTTTCTTAACCTGAAACATATACTTTCCCTAGACTGGTCAGAATACTTTGCTGAACTGGTATATAAACTTTCCTAAACTTGTACATATACTTTTCCAAAATTTGGTCAGTAAATTTTCCTGAAGGGGTACATATACTTTCCCTAGACTAGTATATATACTTTGCTAAACTGGTCCGTATACTTTCCTAAAGTGTTAACCTATATAATAGAATTTAATTTAGGACAGGAATCTTGTGCCAAACAGCGTGTGAGTCTTTGCTTACGCTATGCTGTACTCATGCATAACCTAACGGTTACAGTGCATAGGTAGTCTGGTTTCACATGTATGTGGCCTTTAACTCAAATATCAACATTTTCATGATTATTAGGTAAAGAATCACACATCTCAGTCTACGATCGGTGCTAGCCCTCAATTGCGCTCAACATGTTAAGACTTTCATGAGGCTCCCATAACATTTCTTGGAAATTCTCTATTACATCAAACTATAAGATTTTCATTTTGGAGAGTATAGAAATTATGGAATTTGTTTGAAAAGTAGAAAAACTATTGGCATGTTTGTAGGTGTAGTAATGATTTAGGTTTCTCTTCGGAGCAATGTTCTCACGGGATAAAAGTTTTCCATCAGAATCTTTTTCTACATGTGGTTTCTTGTTATGAAATTTTCGCTTAGAATATTTATCGATAAGTATTCCCATACGTGAAAATATTTTCCTTTGAAATCTTTGTGGATACAATCTTTTTTTTCTGTTCAAATTTTCTTCAGTTTTAGCCTATAAGTGGTCTTATGTGTTAAAAGTTTCACTTCTAATCTTTTTCTTTAATTGTCGTCTCGTGAGATAAAAATTTCCGTACATTTTTTTTTTTAATAAGCATTTTCACGCATAAAAATTCTCCAATCAGAATTCTTTGTCACTAAGTCTCCTCATGATTAAAAGTTTCCTCTCTAATCTTTGGCAATATGTGTTCTTGTGCAATAGAAGTATCTTCCCAGAATCTTTTTCACTAAGCGTTCCCATTTGATAAAAGTTCCCCTTCTCTTCTTCGTCTATTAGTGTTCACGTGCATTAAGTTTCCTCTCAGAATGTTTTTCATTAATTGTTATCATGAAATAAAAGTTTCCCTTCTAATCTATGCCTAAAAGAGTTCTCAAGAGTTAAAGATTTCCCTTCAAATAATTTTCCATAAGCAAACTCATGAAAGCAAAAATTAGCAGACAGGAAGAAGAAATTACAATTTTTTAGAAATACATCCGATGTTGAGGTCGCTGACAATCCAGGCACTATTCTATTTTTGAACATTTGCTGGTGCTTGTCCTTTTGATTTCCATATTGAACATCATCCGCTAACTCTGGAAACTCAACGTTTTTATGTTTTTGAGACTTTGTTATTGGCATGTCCTCGAAATGTTTCCATAATTCTTTGTCTATTGTTATACCTTTCATTGTACCATTATTTGCCTTAGTTACCTTAAGTGGGAATGCACCTTTGACTGGCTGTATTTGTAATAAATCCCCAAGCATTAGCATAATCATACCACAGAAATGATTAGAAGAGCAATATCTTCCTTCTACAACTTTTGATGTACTATAATTGACTATTTTGCCAAAGCTGCACTGCTTGTCATACCAGCTTTATCCCAAATAATCCATTTCACCTCACTCAATGCCTCTTGTAGGAGTCTCATAATATCTTCCGTCAATAATTGCAAGTCTCCTTTATATGACAAGCATGATTAACACAGCTGTTGAATCTAACACTTAATACAAATTGCTTGAATAAAGAACATTAGAATACAAAACTCTGTTTATAGATTAACTTTGTTTGATTGATATCATAATAATCAATTCTTAATGTTTTTACCTAAGAACGATGCTAGATATTTATCTTATCTATAATACTTATACATTGCAGTTTTATTTCATTTGAATACAACACATAAATGAAATAGATACTTCCTTCTGTTGTTTTACATTCTGAATTCTATTTTATTTACTTTCACAATTTTTGTACTTTGCTATGTCGTCTCAAAAAAAATAATAATAATAATAATAATCTCTATATTATTCACTTTGGCACGTTCCGATATCCAGCATATAATGAATCTATTTAATTTAAAATCCTAATAAATTAATAATATATGAAAAATTTCAAACATATTAGAAATATTATTGGAATTTTATTGTGAACAAACCCATATAAATTTACCAACTATCCTTCAAACAGTCCTTTGAAGAAATCAGTAGTGAAGGGGGGGGGGGGGGGGGAAAGGGGGGGGGGGGGTTTACTTAGTTTCCATAACATATGCAGTTCTTTAATATAAATTTCAATGAGTTATTAAGATCCTTTTTTTTACTTTTTGACTAGGACCATTATGCAAAAAATAATATGTAGCTAAATTACATTAAAAAAAAAATGTAGGGTCACAGTTTGTATGGAATATATGATCCCATTAATGTAATTTTTGAGGGAGTTATTTCATTCTGGGTTATTGAGAATTTTACATTCTTACCTTACTTTATTACGAAGTACATTTAAAAAAAAAAAAAAAAAAAAAAAAAAAAAAAAAAAAAAAAAAAAAAAAACCCTCCAGCCCGGTTAGGTAAACAGTTCTTTTACATGAAAAAAAAAATTGTGTATATACTGTCCCTTTAACATGATTTAGCAACAAATATATGAGTATCCCCAACCAAACTTTTCTTAATTCTGACTCAGTACGTTATGGTCTTAATGTCTGGGGATAATATTCATGAACATGAGGAAATCCTATTTCTAATCTTGTTTAAAAGGTGGTCGTGAGTTTTGCTTCGTGCAGTTCGTAGATATATTCTCGTAACACGTAGATGGAAGAAACGAACATTTTCTAAATTAACTAAATAAAACAAACCTTTGAGTCCATTTATTTTATGAGAGAATCTACAATAATAACAAGGTTTCTTGGGACACCATTCCTTATGTATGCGTTACTAATTTCACGTGACACATTTGCTAATTGAGTTGACATTAATCTACAGTTTTACTGGGAAAATCCATAATCCTCGTCATAACTAAACTCAAAGGCACGCTAATTAGGGCTAAGTTCAACAAAGAGAATAAAGAAAATATCTCATATGAATCTTTAAACTTTGCAATGATTTCCTTACGTTGATTATTTTTTTTTTCTAGTTTTGGCGCAAAGGGCCTCAGTTATATCTCGCCCGTTATCTCTACATTGAGCTTTCAATTCAATACTTCTCCATTCATCACCTCGCACTTCACGCTTCATAGTCCTCAGCCATGTAGCCAAGGGTCTTCCTACTCTTATAGTGCCTGCTGTAATCCACTTGTAAGTTTAGTGGACTGATCTGTCTTGGGGAGTGCGAAGAGTATGCCCAAATCCTCTCCATCCAACCCTTTGTGTTATGCTCATAAAATGTATTTACTTTTGCTAGTATATTTCACACTAATTCTCTCTATCTTGGATATAAAAAGCAAATATTTTGGTATAAATATATCCCATTTTTTCCTCTAGCTTGGCTCATAAAAGTAAATGTATAGTGAATGCATCACCGACAAGGGAAATACATTCTTTACCTAGAAAACAGGTTACTTTTGTCTTACCGTTTCTCAACTTTTCAAAACCTCTCTCTCTAAAATAACTTCAATATACCATTTTAATTCGTCACATACCTTCTTAGATATATATATGACTTTCTATACCAGTGATCATACCGGCATTCTTTTTTCATCATATTTATTATTGCTAGTATTTTTATGTCAACACAGTAACCACGAATCACGGGGATGAAATCAATTTCAAAGGTCTGGGCTTCTACAGACCAAATGAAAATATTATTCAAGATAATATACGTGGAATCTATTCATTAGTTTAGCTAAAATTAACAAATTTTAACTTAATTCTACTTTTTCCAAAGGAAAAAAAATAAAGACGAGAAAAATTTACCAGTCGTGAAATTAATAATGTATTTTTTTTTTTCGAAAAAATAAATTATAATAACCTTTTATAGAGCACATGGAAACTTTTATAACAGATAACATTTATGAGAACTATCAATTTTTTTTAGTGAAAATCACCGATATTTAGCCAAGACGAGGTTCATTCCCAAAGACAAATGCAGCCGACGAAAATAATAAGATAATTTCGGTTCAAGGATACATAATCATTATGACTCGACTCTGATCGTTTAATGATGACAGAAACCAAACTTTGAGAATATAAACATTTTCTATCATAGATTTGAAAGGCTCCAATATTGCTGACGATCAACAAGACAAGACCATTATTATGAGATCCATCGAACAGTGACTCTGGATTTGTCGATATGAGTTAATTTCACATGATGAGATTTCGTCTGAGGTCACAACGATTTGGAGACTCACGTCTTTCATATAAATCAGACAAAAAGTGGAAATCATGCAACAAACAACAAGTGTTAATCCAGTTCTGATTTTGCAAAAAGTCAACATCTCAACCATTTTTATCAATGTTACCATTTAACATATACAGAAAGCATTAAGATTTATATATACTGTATATATGTATATATATATATATATATATATATATATATATTATTTCTCCTATTCCTGATATGGATATTAATCTCTGGCACCGTCGTTCAATTAGTTTGGTATTCGTAATACTAGGCCTGCAGTTAATTCTAATAATCAGGCATTCTCCATCATATCAGGGTCATTATTACACAGTACTCTAGAAGTTTTATTCCAGCTTTGACCAAGTTGTA
>NW_027172257.1:29489-31989 GCF_036898095.1 Palaemon carinicauda | reverse complement strand
CCGCTTGTACTTCTCTCATCAACTCGTGCATTCATCACCTTCTTTAGCATACAGCCATTTTCCATTCTCACAACATGGCCAAACCACCTCAACACATTCATATCCACTCTAGCTGCTAACTCATTTCTTACACCCGTTCTCACCTCACCACTTCGTTCCTACCCTATCTACTCGAGATACACCAGCCATATTCCTTAGACACTTCATCTCAAACACATTCAATTTCTGTCTCTCCATAACTTTCCTTCCCAACAACTCCGATCCATACATCACAGTTGGTACAATCGCTTTCTCATATAGAACTCTCTTTACATTCATGCCCAACCCTCTATTTTTTACTACTCCCTTAACTGCCCCCAACACTTTGCAACCTTCATTCACTCTCTGACGTACATCTGCTACCACTCCACCATTTGCTGCAACAACAGACCCAAATTACTTAAACTGATCCACCTCCTCAAGTAACTCTCCAATCAACATGACATTCAATCTTGCACCACCTTCCCTTCTCGTACATCTCATAACCTTACTGTTACCCACATTAACTCTCAATTTCATTTTCTCACAGACCCTTCCAAATTCTGTCACTAGTCGGTCAAGCTTCTCTTCTGTGTCTGCAATCAATACAGTGTCATCCGCAAACAACAACTGATTTACCTCCCATTCATGGTGATTCTCGCCTATCAGTCTTAATCCTAGTCCAAGCACTCACGCATTCACCTCTCTCACCACTATATCAACATACAAGTTAAACAACCACGGCGACATCACACATCCTTGTCTCAGCCCCACTCTCATCAGAAACCAATCACCCACTTTATTTCCTGTTCTAACACATACTATAATACCTTTGTAGAAACTTTTCACTACTTGCAACAACCTTCCACTAACTCCATATAACCTCATGACATTCCACATTGCTTCCCTATCAACTCTATCATATGCTTTCTCCAGATCCATAAACGCAACATACACCTCCTTACCTTTTGCTAAATATTTCTCGCATATCTGCCTAACTGTAAAAATCTGATTCATACAATCCCTACCTCTTCTAAAACCACCTGTTACTTCTAAGATTGCATTCTCTGTTTTATCCTTAATCTTTTTAATCATTACTCTACCATAAACTTTTCCAACTACACTCAACAAACTAATACCTCTTGAATTACAACACTCATGCACATCTCCCTTACCCTTATATAGTGGTCACAATACACGCACAAACCCAATCTACTGGTACCTTTGACAACACAAAACACATATTAAACAATCTCACCAACCATTCAAGTACAGTCACACACTCTTCCCTCAACATCTCAGCTCTTACACCATCCATACCAGATGCTTTTCCTACTCTCGTTTTATCTAGTGCTCTCCTCACTTCATCTATTGTAATCTCTCTCTCATTCTCATCTCCCATCACTGGCACCTCAACACCTGGAACAGCAATTATATCTGCCTCCCTATTATCCTCAACATTCAGCAAACTTTCAAAATATTCCGCCCACCTTTTCCTTGTCTCCTCTCCTTTTAACAACCTTCCATTTCCATCTTTCACTGTCTCTTCAATTCTTGCGCCAACCTTCCTTACTCTCTTCACTTCTTTCCAAAACTTCTTCTTATTCTCTTCATATGACTGACCCAATCCCTGACCCCACCTCAGGTCAGCTGCCCTCTTTGCCTCACGTACCTTGCGCTTTACTTCCACCTTTTTCTCTCTATATTTTTCATACTTCTCTATACTATTACTCTGCAGCCATTCTTCAAAAGCCCTCTTTTTCTCTTCCACTTTTACCTTCACTCCTTCATTCCACCATTCACTGCCCTTCCTCATGCTGCCTCCAACAACCTTCTTGCCACATACATCACTTGCAATCCCAAGAAAATTTTCTTTTACTAACTTCCACTCCTCCTCTAAATTACCAGTTTCTCTTACTCTCACCTCGTCATATGCCATTTTCAACCTTTCCTGATATTTACTTTTTACCCCCGGTTTTATTAGCTCTTCAATCCTCACTACCTCCCTTTTACATCCACCTACTCTATTCCCCACTCTTTTGCTACAACTAATTTTCCTTCCACCAAAAAATGATCAGACATACCGTTAGCCATACCCCTAAACACGTGCACGTGTTTCAATCTTCCAAACATTCTTTTAGTTATCAACACATAATCCATTAATGCCCTTTCTACTACTCTTCCATTTACCACTCTTACCCATGTATACTTATCTTTATCTTTCTTTTTAAAGAAGCTAGCACTTATTACCATCTCTTGTTCAACACACATGTCTACCAGTCTCTCACCACTCTCATTTTCACCTGGTACGCCATACTTCCCAATGACACCTTCTACCTCTCCAGCGCCCACTCTAGCATTTAAGTCACCCATAACAACTACATAATTCCTTCTACCCAGTCCTTCTACACACCTAGTCAATTCATTCCAGAACTCATTCCGCTCTTCTTCACTTTTCTCACTACCTGGCCCATATGCACTG
>NW_027172257.1:2500-26966 GCF_036898095.1 Palaemon carinicauda | reverse complement strand
CCCCAGATAATCTGAGCTTTTTATTTTCCATATCCCAAATGAATCTAATTTCTTTGCCTAGGCCAAACACAGATGCATCTCCCAGAACAATTGGTGATTCAGAAGGCGATGTTTGTTAAGCAAATCTCGATTCTTGTGAACAAAAGCTTCTTTCACTTGATTCATGTCTTTGAACACCCGAATGTGTGTGTTTATAAATGTTTGTTTTTCTATTTATTTCGTTATATATTTTATCTTTAATCCTTCCGTTTCCTTCTTATTAATATATACCCTCTCATATATGAGTTATTGGGGGTATTTTAGAAGTCTTGGGTAACAAATTTTCTTTGATGAGGTCATTCAAAATATTTGGAAAAGTATTTTAAGGTAATGAAAGAGTAGTCATGGTAATAAACAGCCAATTATAGATGTATACACTGCGTGTCTTTGTGTGTATATCGCTGTATATACGAATCAGTGTATGTTTGGATATACAGTCGTCCTTTGCACTCCATTTCATCTATACATTATAATATTTTAGAATTTTTCTTGTAAATTTAAAAATGAAAATAAAAAAAGTTTCCTAATTTTCTTCGTCTTCTTCCTTTCAGCTTTCTTCAATGCTTCCATAATTCTGATTCCAGACGCGATTCATGACTCCTTCTCTGTCCCAACACACAGACAATATATCTTCGGTTGAAGACGTGGCGAGGAAACATTAATCATTCGGTGAGATTTCCTCATATATATTATATGTGAGAAATTTATTTTGGGTTATTAGATTTTTACGATATATATTTTTTTTTACGTTTAGACATTTTATATCAATATACATTTTTCTTTTTATTAAGAATTATGAATTCCTTTTCATTTGAATCCGTTTCGAATCTTTTTGTTTGTTTTCTGAACTATATATTTTTAAGTCTCTATAAACATCTAAGGATAAATTTCGCTCAATTAAGCTAATGTTGAAGACAGGTGAGGCAAAGCCTATTCTATTACTCTTTCAAAATTGTTTCTCACTTTGAAAGTAAAAACAAGTAATCCAGTAGAGTCGTTGGTCTTGGTATTTGGGTAGGGCTCAGCATCTTATTTTATTAACGTATTTTTACCCATTTTGTTTGGGGGTAAGCACGCTTGCCTTCTTTTGAAGGGCTTTACATTGGTTTTGTAGTTGAGTAGTCCCGATCGGCTGTCTTGCCTGTGTGACGAGCCAAGAGTAGGAGGTTGTGACTCAGTTGCTTTCATCTCGCCTTTGAGTCACAACCTACTCTTGGCTAGTCACACAATCGTATATAATAACATTTCTCTTTTTTGTATATATACACACCAGGTCCCACCAAGAAGGTCACAAAATACAACATGCTTTTTATTTGTCCAACCGGCAACCGGTTCTGTTAACATGTTGTTAACAATGAGAAATAGGCAGACAGGTTCATGCAAGTAGCTGTCAGTACGAGGGGAGAGCGAAGATACAAAGGATAATATAAACAAAAAAGAGAAATGTCGTTATTATGTACGATCGTGTGACACCCGGTTGGTACACCTGACATCGCTTAGAACCCGGTAGCGTATGTTCATGTGTTTTACCAGTCACCAGCATCCTTCTTCCTACCAGTAGTGTATGTCCATGTGTTTTACCAGTCACCAGCATCCTTCTTCCTACCAGTAGTGAATGTTCATGTGTTGTACCAGTCACCAGCATCCTTCTTCCTACCAGTAGTGTATGTCCATGTGTTTTACCAGTCACCAGCTTCCTTCTTCCTACCAGTAGTGTATGTTCATGTGTTTTACCAGTCACCAGCATCCTTCTTCCCACCAGTAGTGTATGTTCATGTGTTTTACCAGTCACCAGCATCCTTCTTCCCACCAGTAGTGTATGTTCGTGTGTTTTACCAGTCACCAGCATCCTTCTTCCTACCAGTAGTGAATGTTCGTGTGTTGTACCAGTCACCAGCATCCTTCTTCCTACCAGTAGTGAATGTTCGTGTGTTGTACCAGTCACCAGCATCCTTCTTCCTACCAGTAGTGTATGTTCGTGTGTTTTACCAGTCACCAGCATCCTTCTTCCCACCATTAGTGTATGTCCGTGTGTTTTACCAGTCACCAGCATCCTTCTTCCTACCAGTAGTGTATGTCCATGTGTTGTACCAGTCACCAGCATCCTTCTTCCTACCAGTAGTGAATGTTCATGTGTTGTACCAGTCACCAGCATCCTTCTTCCTACCAGTAGTGTATGTTCATGTGTTTTACCAGTCACCAGCATCCTTCTTCCCACCAGTAGTGTATGTTCATGTGTTTTACCAGTCACCAGCATCCTTCTTCCCACCAGTAGTGTATGTCCATGTGTTTTACCAGTCACCAGCATCCTTCTTCCCACCAGTAGTGTATGTCCATGTGTTTTACCAGTCACCAGCATCCTTCTTCCCACCAGTAGTGTATGTCCATGTGTTTTACCAGTCACCAGCATCCTTCTTCCCACCAGTAGTGTATGTCCATGTGTTTTACCAGTCACCAGCATCCTTCTTCCCACCAGTAGTGTATGTCCATGTGTTTTACCAGTCACCAGCATCCTTCTTCCCACCAGTAGTGTATGTCCATGTGTTTTACCAGTCACCAGCATCCTTCTTCCTACCAGTAGTATATGTCCATGTGTTGTACCAGTCACCAGCATCCTTCATCCTAGCTGCGAGGAGTCCTGATGCAGTGAGGTCGACAGTTAGAGACGTATAAGGTGTCTGGTATGTTTTTAGAAGGTGCTGGAGTGGCTTTGTTTGTGTGTGTAGCCCAGAACGCTTACTAATTATATCCCATTTAGATATTAATGATACTTGGGGATATATAGGCTATATATATATATACATATATATATATATATATATATATATATATATATATATATATATATATATATATATATATATATATATATATATATATGTATATATTTATATATATGTACATTTATATATATATATATATATATATATATATATATATATATATATATATATATATATATATATATATATATATATATATATATATATATATGTATATATATATATATATATATATATATATATATATATATATATATATATATATATATATATAAATTCTGTTTGCAATGTCATGTCAAATCCCTACTCATCTATTATCACCTATATCTAAGGTGATTCTGGAACTGGAATAGAAATGAGACAATTTCTTTACATATAAGAAAGCAAAGACATGGAACAGATTTCCAGTGTATGTAGTGAAAAGTAACATGGTAAATGAGTTCAAGAATATGTTAGACAAGATCATAAGAACTCTCTAAATACTTAAAGTGAATCGCTCTACCCAAGAGCTAGTGGAGTCTACGTAGATGAGCTAGAAAGTCTTTGAGACATCCAAAATCCTTGTCAGTCCTTGTAACTCCTTGTAATTCATATCACATCTCTGTGATTAGGAGAATAATAGATTACTATTATAAATCGTAACCTGAATTGCACATAGAGGAAGGTGGATTTCCTTCACAGTGACTATAACCAAAGATATATTAATCCCATTTATATCCCTCCGTTGAAATGTCAAGCCCCTTTATCCTCCAGGGAATCCGTAAGCCAGAGTAGACACAGGATCAGAGACGCAGTTCAAGTTCGACTCTTCTCCAAATCTATCTGGGATGAAATTCGTCCATCAACACATCTGCTTCTCAAAATGATTGATGAGGGTCATATGGGGATTAGGGCGAGTCTAGTTCTACAAGATATCTATGGAAGGCCAATACATAGATGACCATATATCGTTTTCCAATTTACTTAGTGAATTACATGGTAGATAGAAGCATTTGAGAGTAAAGATTATGAAGGGAATTGATGTCTGTATCAATTAATACGTTTGTCCAAATTATCGAAGGAAACAGAACATTGAACAACGATAAAGATTAAATCAGTTTATTTAAAGAAACAAATTCATATATAACAAAATAAGTTTTCAAAGATTCATTTATATATTTGACTTCTTTCATCAATCTTACAATTAATTAAGGGACCCAACCCATATATATATATATTTATATATATATATATATATATATATATATATATATATATATATATATATATACATATATATATGTATATTGGAATATGTATATATATATATATATATATATGATTGTATATATATTGGAATATGTATATATACACACACACACACACACACATATATATATATATATATATATATATATATATATATATATATATATATATATATATATATATATATATATATATATCTGTATATATATATACTTATATATAAATGTATATATATATATATATATATATATATATATATATATATATATATATATATATATATATGTATATATATGTATATATGTATTTATGTATATATATATATATATATATATATATATATATATATATATATATATATATATATATATATATACAAAGACATCGTATTTATCTAAACAATGATGCAGAAATTTTTGCCGGAGTCTAGTAGAATGGGCTTTCACAAGGGAGTTTTGAAAGTCCTTTAGGAGATAAGATAGGAAGGGGAAAACGAGGCAAAAGTTACGCGTGGCGTCCATTATGTGTAGAAATCACGAAAGCTATATATATATATATATATATATATATATATATATATATATATATATATATATATATATATATATATATATACATATATGTATATATATATACATATATTTATTTATATATATATATATATATATATATATATATATATATATATATATATATATATATATATATATATATATGTATATATATAGTCCAACACCCAACCAAATAATTAAAGAAACACCCATATTCACGAGGTAGAGAGAGAGAGAGAGAGAGAGAGAGAGAGAGAGAGAGAGAGAGAGAGAGAGAGAGAGAGAGAGAGAGCCTTACCTTATTGCCTTATTTTTTGTTTGGATTCCCCCAGGTCCCTCAGTGTGAAGCACCTCGTATATCCACCAGAGAGTTGCTATAGATAGAGCTTCCGACGAGATTGGCGAAGGAACCGTACTGCATGCGTACTGTATCCATAGCGTCCTTGCGTATGTCCGCATCCTTCAAGAGTGATCCGCCCTCATCCACAACCAAATATTTATAGTTATGGCATCCTCCAATGTATTAGCTTAGCCAATCCACGTAGAAAAAGAAATGCCCTTGCCATATTCCGTACTTTATCCGCCAAAGATACGTAGGAACTACATAGAGTACGGAAATGGAAATGCTCTCATATATCCTTAATTCTAGCTTTGTTTTCTCCTTTCTTCTCTTGTAAACTATCCGAATGAAAAGTGGCTTATATTCGTCTCCATATTGTCACGTCCGTACTCACAAAGTAGCTATTCATGGCTTCCGAACGTAGGTGCAATAGTGGTTTAACAGTCATGCCTTCTCCATCAAAAGCCGAATTCATCCACTATTTTAGAAGTTATATTCAATCTCTAATCAGATTGTGGAATGATCTTTATAATTTGACAATCTAACTTGTAGAATTTCATAATTTCAAGCTTTTTAATAATTTTTTCTCTGTTGAACATTTTGACAAGAGTCTCGTTTTATAGATAATATTCGATCTATTCGAATGTTCTTTCTTATACTGGTTTTTTCTTCATTAGGCATTACTTAGATAGCGTACAGTTAATATTCCTTGTGACTCGAAACTTCCCTCATAAGGATTTGATTAAAATAATGAGGGTTTCCTTTCCCTCTTTTGGTTTCAAATATAAATATTTTGTTTAAAAAAACTTTGCAGAAAAACTTCAAAAGATCAGATGATAAAAAGGAACATATAGAAATTAATTATAATGATGAAATCCTATAATGTTTGTTGTTGTTGTTGTTGTTGATGATGTTGTCTATATCAGGTTGCGTTGACTTAGTTATATTCAGGTTCATAAATGTTATCGTGAATAATAAAAGAACCTCAATTTTCTCTACACTGAACGAACTACACAAACAAAAAATCGTATCAAGTGAATGCTTTGCGTCAATATCCTTATAGATATCCTTTGGGATGAAAAGGAGTGTTCATGGAAGGATGAGGGTTTGAGAGAACTTGCAAAATCCTGTAGATGATGAAATGTAGCGAGATCCTTTTGATGCAATATCCTTTACTCTAACAAAGACCTTTGGGAATAATAGTAATGGAGTCATGGGAGATTGGATAAGAGACAGCAAAGGCTTAGCAATGAATATGTTTCAGAAGATAAAAAATATTTCCAATCTATTATTATTATTATTATTATTATTATTATTATTAGTAGTAGTAGTAGTAGTAGTAGTAGTAGTAGTAGTAGTAGTAGTAGTAGTATCCTTATTATTATTATTATTATTATTATTATTATTATTATTATTATTATTATCATTGCTAGCTAAGCTACAACCTTAGTTGGAATAGGGTTCCAAAAGGGAATATCTGTTTTGAGGGGTTGTTACTTCTTTTAAAATATATCAATTTAATTTTCATTACTTTTCATATCATTTATTTATTTCCTTATTGCTTTACCTCACTAGGCTACTTTTCCTGTTGGAGCACTTTCCCAACTAAGGTTGTAGCTTAGCTAATAATAATAATAATAATAATAATAATAATAATAATAATAATAATAATAATAATAATAATGATAATAATAATAATAAATATATACAGTCTATATATATATATATATATATATATATATATATATATATATATATATATATATATATATATATATATATATATATATATATATATATATATATATATATATATATATATATGTATTCATATATATATATATATATATATATATATATATATATATATATATATATATATATATATATTCATATATATATATATATATATATATATATATATATATATATATATATGTATATATATATATATATATATATATATATATATATATATATATATATATATATATATATATATATAAATATATATATATATATATATATATATATATAAAGAGAAGTCCTTGTCTCTAAGAAGAGTGTTGTCCCCCCAAATAATTCGTCTTTAGTATTGCTGCTAAAAGTCTGGAAGAATCTTTTCAACTTTAGTTGGACTTTCAATTACTTTGTTTCCTGTTGTCCGTCAACCCTGAAGACCAGACTTCCACTCCTAACAAGATATTTCTTTTTCTCTGTCATTAAAGAATTATTTTATTATATTATTCACTGATGATCTTAAAGCTAGATACATATATAGTGTAGATAGATACACAGGTATAACAGATAAGTATATGGACTGGTATTTAGATGATTAGTTATAAGATAGATTGATATATACGTAAGTATAATAATGGGTAATTGAATACATATAACCAAACACCTTTCAGGAACGAAAAACTTCAACTTTAAATGTGAATTCAAATATAAAATATATAATATAAAAACAGAATGAAGCACTAGAGAAAACAAATAACTCTTAGAATTCGATTAACTAAAAGAACGAAATTGAAATACATAAATCCTCATCACACAATATACGTAAATAAACACAATCTATTGACTTATCAATTGGATAAGAAAATTGATTTTACTGACATTCTTACCCAGAGGAGTTCGCATTACCCATTTAGTCAACAGAGGATGTTTCTTATTGCTATTGAAATTTATATTGCAATTGGGCAGTTTAAAGTCTCACTGTTTCAAAGAATCTATAAAATTTACTTACTGGTCAAAATGAAAAATCTTACATTGTTATACTCAGGTCAAGTTGACCTTCATTCAGACCACCAATAACTACCTCACAAAACGAAGCTAAAGCATTAGAGATATTCTGATTCTATAAATAAACCAATTTTTTATATTTATATAAAAAGAAAAAACAATTCCCTTTAGACAAGCATAACTTTTTCTGTTGGTCTGTTAGTATAGGGTTGTTTTCTTTTCAATGATTTTGCTGTTGATCTCAAATGGGATGATAATGAAAGCAATAACAATGAATAAAATTATATGAATAATATTATTGATAATAATGCTAATAGTAATAACAAGAGGAAAAAGAAGAACAATGGGAATAAGAATAAAAAATATTGAATATAAATCTTATTGTAATAACAATATTAACACATTGAACTCTACATAACCGTCTGAAACGAGTGTTTAAATTCTATGCTGGCATAAGGCCCCAACGATTTTTTGTCTGTGTCAGGTACAATCAGAGAGATCCTTTTAAAGGATAGATGTTTACACAAGGAAACAGAGGTAAACAAATATACACATACACATACCCACCTACACATGTGCATAGATGTAAAAACACTTAAACAGATAGAACTTATAATAGTGCGAACATCTAAATCTTAGTAAGAGTTGAGCGACTCGGTATCCCCGTTAGTTTTTAAGAGGTGAAGCTGTTAGCCCTACATCCTATTCTAGACCACACTACATATCTCCAATATCTCTCTTGGTGGTGTTTCAGTAGTGAACCATGACCCACGAAGCGTGAACCAAGTTCCCTACTACTAAGGAATATACGGACATTTGATACGTGTAACTTCACAAGGTGGGTAAAGAGTCACGTCATGCTCTCTCTCTCTCTCTCTCTCTCTCTCTCTCTCTCTCTCTCTCTCTCTCTCTCTCTCTCTCTCTCTCTCTCTCTCTTGTGATGAAGATAGGAACTCACTACAAAGAGATCTAAACAAAATATATGAATGGGCGGAGATAAATAGGATGGTATTTAACTCCGATAAATTCGAATCAATAAATTATGGAAACAGAGAAGGAATGGTGTATGCATACAAGGGACCTAATAATGAGACAATCACAAACAAGGGAGCAATTAAAGACCTTGGTGTAATTTTAAATAGGAATATGTTATGCAAAAACCAAATAACAACACTGTTGGCCAAATGTAAAGCAAAAATGGGAATGTTATTCAGACACTTTAAAACAAGAAAAGCTGAACACATGATTATGCTTTACAAAACTTATGTGCGTAGTACACTCGAGTACTGCAATGTGATATGGTACCCACACTACCAAAAGGATATTGCGCAAATAGAGAGTGTACAAAGGTCCTATACTGCTAGAATAGAAGAAGTTAAGGACCTTGACTACTGGGAAAGACTGCAATTTTTAAAACTATAGAGTCTAGAAAGGAGAAGAGAACGCTACATGATAATACAAGCATGGAAGCAAATAGAAGGAATTGCTGAAAACATCATGGACCTTAAAATATCAGAAAGAGCAAGCCGAGGTAGATTAATAGTGCCAAAAAAGCATTCCAGGTAAACTGAGAAAGGGGCACAGGACATTAATCCACTACGCACCAGCATCGATAATGCAGCGACTATTTAATGTGCTGCCAGCTCATCTAAGAAACATATCAGGAGTGAGCGTAGATGTGTTTAAGAATAAGCTCGATAAATACCTAAGAGGCATCCCAGACCATCCAAGACTGGAGGATGCAAAATACACCGGAAGATGCAATAGCATCTCTCTTGTGGATATACGAGGTGCCTCACACTGAGGGACCTGGGGGAACCCAAACAAAAAATAAGGTAAGGTAAGGTAAGATATATATATATATATATATATATATATATATATATATATATATATATATATATATATATATATATATATATACTGTATATATGTAGTTATTTATATGCATGTATGTAAACATTATATATACATGTGTATATATATATATATCTATCTATCTATCTATCTATATATATATATATATATATATATATATATATATATATATATATATATATATATATATATATATATATATATATATATATATATATATATATATGTATATATATATATATATATATATATATATATATATATATATATATATATATATATATATATATATATATATATATACATATATATGAATATATATTTAAGCATGAGCATATATGTGAACCCCCTTTCAGTGTATTAACTTAAAACTTTAAAAAACTGAAAAAAAAACTTATTACAAAGCCTCGTTTGGAAATATTCTTCGAATAGGCAGATTCAATTTCAACAAAGTAGGATATACTTAAGGTAAAAGAAGGCTTTTCTTTATATATATTTTTCCAACGTTTCATATGATTGTAAATTTTATCTTTACCATGTTTCAGAATATATGTTTGATAGATAAATAAACAAATACTATATATATATATATATATATATATATATATATATATATATATATATATATATATATATATATATATATATATATATATATATACATATAAAGATATAGATAGATAGATAGATAGAGAGAGGGATATATAAATGAAAATTATATTGTCTATTTTGTAGATTATTACCTCGATATTATCACTTCTTATAGGTATTATTTGAGTAAATGGAAGATATTTTTTTCATTCAGAATCTGAGCAACGTTCAATTCATTATGTTTTATGACACGCGTCATCCTTTGAAAAAAACCTTTTCATTTTTTTTCCGCACAGTATTTCCTTTATTTTTTCAGGGCTTTTAGTGAACTCCATATATTCCTGTTTTTCTTCTTCTCCATATTTCCGTATTTGATCTGAAAAAAAAAAAAAAAACTATCAAATTCTCGGTCCTGTTTTCTTCTTGTGACCTCTGGTAACGTTAATTTTGCTGAACTGTTCACTACAAAAAAATCTAACGGAAAATTCATTTAACATTTTCTTTTTTTTTTTTATTGTTAAATTGACAACAATTATTATTATTATTTTTTTTTTTGCTTGTTCGATTATTTATTTCTCATGAGAAGTTATCTTACATGGTTAACATGATAATTGTTATACTTTTTAGGTTTGCTTGCCTCGATTTTTAGTTTTGTTTATTGTAATTGGAAAGCTCTGGCAATATACCTTTGTAAGAATAGTCAGCATTATGTTAAAGTGGTTATAATTTGTTTTAATGATTGTTTGATTATAATTTCTCTAGAGAAGTTAATTTACAGAGATAGAATGATGAATTAGTACTTTTTTATTATTAGTCAACACTTGCTTCGTTTCCTTTTATCTATTTGTAAAAATCTGGTAATATTTAACACACAAAAAATAATCAACAGCTTATCTACTTAATTCCCCAGTTGACGGTACCATTTTTCAATGTATTTGCTTGTATCAATCCTTGTTTGTTGATATGCTACTGGACAATGTATCACACAAAACTAGATCATATATAAAATACTTTGATTACATTGCAAACTTGCGTAAAGAACAGTCCTGCAAAACAAACGTTGCCAGATGTCTCCACTTAACACAAAAAGGACACAAACATGTAACGTTAAAACCTTTGTGGGATCAGATATGTACAAAAATGTGTTGGGGAAAAGACAGGGGAATATAAAATTTTTTGATGAACGCCAATAATAAAGAAAAACTTTTTTTTTTGTGGGGGGGGGGGGGTTGTGGTGGGGTGAGTAGCTTCAGAAAAGAGAAATGGTTGTTTTCTATTCTTTCTGTTGATAGAAAATAGGATATTTTACATACTTAAACATTTATCTATCTATCTATCTATCTATCTATCTATCTATATATATATATATATATATATATATATATATATATATATATATATATGTATATATATATATATATATATATATATATATATATATATATATATATATATATATATATATATATATATATATATATATATATATATATATATATATATATATATCCTCGCTTTTCAAATAAATATTCTGATTCAAACGATAATGATATGATCTCTCTCAACATATGACTAATTTGTTATTTTTCTAATCGTATAACTATATATATATATATATATATATATATATATATATATATATATATATATATATATATATATATATATATATATATAATTACACCAAAATACTAAACTAACAGCAGTTTAAAGACAGCGCAGGAGCATTTCGCTCCAGATTATTCAATTCTTTAGGTAGATTTTGTTTTTAGAGTCCTGAAAATAACCTTTTCACTTGTGATACATTGGTATGTGATTGATTGGATTTCTGTATTTTAGGCAACAGCACTTCATCCTTCTCTTCAAAATGAAGTGTTAATGAAAATTTACATGCTAAGAAATATAGATAGATATAAAGATAGACAAGTCTCTAACTCAATTTCATATCAATTTTCCTTCTATTATTTGCTACTCAACATACTTTAGATGCTATTCATTTTATTCACTGCAGATCTTCTCGACAAAAGGACAAGACACACACACACAGATGTGAATAGATAAATCTTACATCGAATAGGAAATCCTGCCGCCAGGACTTAAAAGGAAGAATTCTGATTTCAATAATGATGGAGGAAGTGTTTTAGACTTGAATACATTAGATGGGTCAGTATATGTTTCTAATATTTCAGAGTTATTTTATCTGCACAATTTTCAAATATTAGTTGAATTGTGTCATTTCTTAGAATTACAGAGGCAAACATACATAAACACACACACACACACACACACACACACACACACACACACACACACACACATATATATATATATATATATATATATATATATATATATATATATATATATATATATATATATATATTTGGATGTGTGTGTGCGTGTGTGAGTTTGTAGGTCTTCTACCACCTGGACTTGTTGCCATATTTTTTTATCTTTTTGTTAAATTTTCAATTTAGAAATGGAAATAAATTCTATATAATCATCTTAAATATATACTGTATATATATATATATATATATATATATATATATATATATATATATATATATATATATATATATATATATATATTATATATATATATATATATATATATATATATATATATATATATATATATATATATATATATATATATATATATAAAGAGAAGTCCTTGTCTCTACGAAGAGTGTTATCCCCCCAAATAATTCGTCTTTACTACTGCTGCTAAAAGTCTGGAAGAATCTTTTCAACTTTAGTTGGACTTTCAATTACTTTGTTTCCTGTTGTCCGTCAACCCTGAAGACCAGACTTCCACTCCTAACAAGATATTTATTTTTTTCTGTCATTAAAGAATTATTTTGAAATTAGGTATTTATTTTATTCAAAATATTATTCACTGATGATCTAAAAGGTAGATACATATATAATGTAGATAGATACACAAGTATAACAGATAAGTATATGGACTGGTATCTAGATTATTAGTAAGAAGATAGATTGATATGTACGTAAGTAAAATAATGGGTAATTGAATACATATAACCAAACACCTTTCAGGAACGAAAAACTTCAACTTTAAATGTGAATTCAAATATAAAATATATAATATAAAAACAGAATGAAGCACTAGAGAAAACAAATAACTCTTAGAATTCGATTAACTAAAAGAACGAAATTGAAATACATAAATCTTCATCACACAATATACGTAAGGAAACACAATCTATTGACTTATCAATTGGATAAGAAAGT
Source organism: Palaemon carinicauda (assembly GCF_036898095.1). NCBI lineage: Eukaryota > Metazoa > Arthropoda > Malacostraca > Decapoda > Palaemonidae > Palaemon > Palaemon carinicauda. The sequence continues at coordinate 13,533 of NW_027172257.1, read as the reverse complement.
TGATTTTACTGACATTCTTATCCAGAGGAGTTTGCATTATCCATTTAGTCAACAGAGGATGTTTCTTATTGCTATTGAAATTTATATTGCAATTGAGCAGTTTAAAGTCTTGCTGTTTCAAAGAATCTATAAAATTTACTTACTGGTCAAAATGAAAAATCTTACATTGTTATACTCAGGTCAAGTTGACCTTCATTCAGACCACCACTAACTAATCTAACCTTTCCTCACAAAACGAAGCTTAAAAATAAGAAATATTCTGATTCTATAAATAAACAAATATTACACCAATTAATTATAGTTCATAAATATCTACCTCGTTAATAGCATCCTTTACCCCTCACTGGAGAGGTCAGTGCCATAACTTTCTTCTTCTTCTTCTTCTTCTTCTTCTTCTTCTTCTTCTTCTTCTTCTTCTTCTTCTTCTTTCTCTTCCTACATTAAGGGGTTGGTTGCCTGATGCGCCCTTTCCAATGCCATCGACCAAAAGCCTCCTCTTCCACCAAACCTCCTCTCTCCATATCCTCCTTCACGTTATCTCGTTGTCTAATTCTCTGCGTCCCTCTTGATTTTATCCCCCTTTCAGGTTCCTCCCAAGCCCTTCTCACTCCCTCCTCACCATCCATCCTCAACAAGAGACCACACCATCTCAGTCTTGACACTCTTATCATCACAGTAATCTTCACTACGCCTGCCATTACTCTTATTTCATTGTTTTCCAATATTTCAAACCGTGATATTCCCATAACTAATTAGTATATCAATAAATATTTGCTATATATGTATATATATATATATATATATATATATATATATATATATATATATATATATATATATATATATATATATATATATATAGATAGATAGATAGATGGATAGATATAGATATGTTTTATGTACATATATATATATGCTGTGTTTATATATAAATAGATGTATATGTAATTATATATATAAATTCATAAATATATATATATATATATATATATATATATATATATATATATATATATATATATATAATACTGTATATATATATATATATATATATATATATATATATATATATATATATATATATATATATATATATATATACATATACATATATATATATATATATATATATATATATATATATATATATATATATATATATATATATATATATATATATATACATATAAGTATTTGTGTATATACCTAGAGAGAGAGAGAGAGAGAGAGAGAGAGAGAGAGAGAGAGAGAGAGAGAGAGAGAGAGAGAGAGAGAGATAAGAAAAAATACATAAACCTTGATCTCCGATGGTTTAAATAAAAGTCAACTTTGGAAGGGAAAACTTAATATATATTTGATTCTTATAAAAATCTTAGTCTTTTTCTTAATGCTTTATATCACATGAAATTCTATATAAAAAAAAAACATTCTTAATTTCTAAATGCTCTATTATTATAAAAATTCTAAATGATTCAAATTCCAAAACCTTGAATTCTTATTTCAATGAAACAAAATATCTAAGTCTTAAATCAAAAGATAATGTTCAGAACAACTCAAATAATGATCCCATAAAAAGTTGACATGAATAACAAAAAATTCATAGAAAAATCGGAAACAAGATGACAAATATTTTCTTTGGAATGACCATGAAATCCAAAGACAATAACAGAGAATATCTTTGTTTATTCCAGATCTGTTTTGCTTAGAGATGCTTTTGATAATAATATATTATATAGTTTTGTGCATTTATGTTTTGATTTGGTATTTATGTCTATTTCATTTGCTCATATTTTTGTTCTTCTAATTCCACAACTCTTCATTTGATGGTTAATGATTTTGCACCTTCTTCAGAATTGAATTTCCTTGTTCGCTTGAATGGTTCTTTTGAATTTTGTAGAGCTTTCCAAGTTGTTGAGGTATTTACAGTTGAGAGAGAGAGAGAGAGAGAGAGAGAGAGAGAGAGAGAGAGAGAGAGAGAGAGAGAGAGAGAGAGAGAGAGAGAGTGTTATGCAGTTAAGTCTAAAATCACAATCACACCTACGCCCAGATGTCTGAGGATAAAGCATCCGCCGAGATTGGCGAAGGAACCTTATTGTATGCGTACTGTATCCATAGCATCCTTGCGTATGTCCACCTCCATCAAGAGTAATCCGCCGTCATCCACAGTCGAATTTTAATAGTTTTAGCATCCTTCAACGGACTGGACAATCCGTCCAGAGGACATAAAAGCCTGTGCCACAATCCGTACTCTATCCGCCGAAGATACGTAGGAACTACATAGAGTACGGAAATGGAAATGCTCGCATATATCCTCATTTCTAGCTTTGTTTTCTTCTTTTACTCCCCAGCAGACTCTTTCGAATGGAAGGGGGATTATATCCGTCATGTCCGTACTGTCTACGTAGCCATTCATGGTTTCCTTACGTAGGTGCAATAGTGGTTTAACAGTCATGCCTTCTCCATCAAAAGCCGAAATCATCCACTATTTTAGAAGTTTTATTCCATCTTTAATCAGATTGTGGAATGATCTTCATAATTTGATAATTTAACTTGTGGAATTTCATAATTTCAAGCTTTTTTAATAAATTTTTCTCTGTTGAACAAATTGACCTGAGTCTCGTTTTATAGATAATATTCGATCTACTCGAATGTTCTTTCGTATATAATTTTTTTTTCTTAATTAGGCATTACTTAGATAGAGTATAGTTAATATTCCTTGTGGCTCGCAACTTCCCCCATAAGGATTTGATTAAAACAAAGAAGGTTTCCTTTCTGTGTCTTGCTTTCAAATATAAATAATTTGTAAAAAAAAAAAAAAAAAAAAAAAAAAAAATTAATAAAAAATAAAAAACTTAGCAGAAAAACTTCAAAAGATCAGATGATAAAAATGAATATATAGAAATTAATTATAATGATGAAATCTTATAATTTTTGGTAATGGAATAGTATGAAGAAACATAAAAGTTGAATACATTTTAATACGTTCAGTATATTTAAGAATATGAATAAGATTAATAAGCTAATAAATAGATAAAATTATAAATCAGTAGATATATATAATTCCTGACAAGGAAGAGTTAAATGGCAAGCGATTATAATTGCTCGCCATTTAGCTCTTCAACAAGTAACCTTGATATGTTGATTCCTATTTCAACCATTTCTGGAGTATTCCCTTCGGGGATAAGGCTGATATTGTTGTTGTTGTTGTTGATGATGGTGATGTTGTTCTATATCAGGCTGCGTTGACTTAATTAGGTTCAGGTTCATAAATGTAATCGTGAATATTAATTGCTTAGCGAATGTCCTTCACACCTGGTATCTCAGTGAACAACATCTTTAGACAGGGGAGTAATTAAGGTAATAATTGGTAGACAGGATTCATGATACGGTTTAATTGCATTTATGTATGTATGTATGTATGTAGGTATGTATGCATGTATGTATGTATGTATGTATATATGTATGGTGTATGTATGTATGTATGTATATATGTCTTCTAAAGAGAGACCTTAAAATGTTAAGTATCATAACATCTCAATATATCTGAACCCTTCTCAATATTTCCCTAAATTCAACGACTATCGTACCTTTATTGAAGAAATTCTCTGGTGACACATGATCGCTTAGAACTTTAAAAAAGGAATATATATTTCATCGCAATTTCCCTTCAGTAAAGGGTTCGGAAACTTTTAGGAACCGAATCTAAAGTTTTCACACTTTCTTCAATATTCCAAATTTGTCTCTTCAAGTCAAGGTTTATTTGTGCATTGAGGCAACATCAAATTAAGTGAGTTGGAATATCTATCACTGAATAATTAGTAGTCAATATTAAACTCCAAAAAATCTAAGCTTTATAGAAATTAGATGAATAAAAAAAGTATATATCTGTAATGTTATTATCAAATCATTTCATAATATGCAAACAAACCATACTGAACGATCCGTAATAACACGAAAGAACCTCAATTTTCTCTACACTGTACGAACCACACAAACAGAAATCGTGTCAAGTGAATCCTTTGCGTCAATATCCTTATAGATATCCTTTGGGGTGGAAAGGAGTGTGCATGGAAGGATGAGGGTTTGGGAGAACTTGCAAACTCCTCTGCAGATGAGGAAATGTAGCGAGATGCTTTTGATGCAATATCCTTTACTCTAACAAAGACCTTTGGGAATAATAGTAATGGAAACATGGGAGATTGGATAAGAGACAGCAAAGGCTTAGCAATGAATGTGTTTCAGAAGATAAAAAATATTTTCTATCTATTATTATTATTATTATTATTATTATTATCATTATTATTTTTAATATTATTATTATTATTATTATTATTATTATTATTATTATTATTATTATTATTATTATTATTATTATTATTATTATTATTATTATTATTGCTAGCTAAGCTACAACCTTTGTTGAAGAATTATTTTAAATACTAATTCTGTAGAAAATTTATAAAATTGTGTATATGTATATTTATTTATGTTCATATTTGTTTCATCCTTGAAACCCCCCTTTTGCCATACAAAGCAAAATCAAAAAGAAATACTGGGAGTTTCAAGGATAATATGCTCAGTCCATAGATGGCTCTGCTGGCTGTATTTTAATATTTGCAGTTCCTGATTCCATCATCCTTGGGAAAAAATTTTCACCTACTGGTAATGAGGGAAGTGTGAGGAGGCAGATGGGATATATATTGGCCATATTGGACATATTGGATATATTGGAATATATTTTCTTCGAGTGTAGAAGTGCTATGAAGATGGAGTAACACTTCAATTTAAAGCCACCTCCTCTGCAATTGCTTACCACGAGTGCTACCATGAAGAGTGCAATATAAAGATGTCTGAATACATAGTTTTCAACAATGGGATCTTCTGCTGCTCTTCAATTTGCATTGGGATTTTAAGGATAAGGCCTACCAACCCCGTAAGTTTCCTATGATTTTGTGGCATATGGTTCAACTTTGGTCAGGGGGTTATAATATTTGAAATGAATATTAATTATTCAAGTCTTCAACCCTAATTATAAATTTTCTATGGATTTTAAGCTCATTATAAAATTACTAGTGTTATTTCTAGCTTAATTTCAAATCATTGTTTTGTGCATAGAATAGCCTAGTGAGTGTTCAAATTTGCTTAAATCGATATACCGTGTCAGATTCTATTTTCCTGAGTTTGTTTTTTCATATGTAATTTAATATTACTTAACTTAGGATTTTAGTGAGCCTAATTTTTTCATTTGTTACTAGGTTAGGTTACTTGTGCTTGCTGGAAGGTAGCCTAGTATCATCGGCTTCAGTTATCTTCCTGGTCTTGGCAAATTTATTAGGTACCTAGTTCAGTTGTATGTAATGTTGTATTGTTATATTTGTACTTGATGTTGATATATTGTATATTATTCATTATTGTTTATAAAGGGAATTTGGATGAATTTTACATTAGGTTTTTGATGGAAATTTTTTCGTGGTTTGCAGAATCCATAGTTTTCAAAAACAGGCAAGAGTTGAGTGGGTTCTACCACAGGCAGTCACTAGTGATTGAGGATTCCACTTCAGCCATCAGAGTTCCATTGCTTTGCCATATTTAATATTTATTCAATATAAATAAAGAATCTAATATTTTTAATTTTAAAGTTTCTTTATCCAATATTGACATTAAAGTTATTGTTACTCTGCTCTCGCTGCTCTTGTTATAAATTTACATTCTGTATAAGTTTTTGAAATGGCGCCCAACGTGGGGCTCTGAAGGCTGTCTCAATACTGGTGGCACTTGGGTAGCATTGTAGGAGTGGTGGTTTTTATTTGGATTATTGGTGTTATTATTGATCAGTATACCGAATACTATAATTATCTTAAATTTTTTCTTTTGTTAGGCTCCATTGACGTTTAGAATTAAAATTTGCTATAATCATGACAGACATTAGGCTTCTTGTTATGAGTCGGAAGTACATCCGCTCTCAAGTCACTAGACAATTTAATGAAAGGCATAAATTTTCGCAGTATAATAGCTCACAAAAGTTAAATCTTGTTGAAAAACTTAAGAATTTTAAGGAAGAACTTAAAGGGCTTGATAGTAAAGTCATATCTTTGAAGTGGTCAGAGAGCGAAGATGAAAATGAAATGGAAATTGAATTTAGCTCTTGTCAGGAATATAAAGATAAAATTTCTGAAATGTTGCTGCTCTTAGAGGGTAATGTTAATGGAAGCACAAGTGAAAATCTGAATGAAACTCCTCTTAGTCGTCTTAAAAGTCCAGTAGCACCTTTGCCTAAATTTAAGAGTTCTGATGATGAAAGTTTAGAATTATTCTTACAGCAGTTTGAGGAAACTACTAGAAAGTTTTCTTACACAGATTATGATAGGTTGTTGTTACTTAAACAGCAGGTTTCTGGCAAGGCTTTACTTTTGATAGACTCTTTAGAAGCAGACAAACAAGGTTATTCCCATGCAAAGGAACTCTTAAAAACAGCTTTTGCCTCGGTTCCAACTCAAAAGTTTAATGTGATTAAACAACTTCAAGAGCTGAAGTTAGGTTATGATTCAGAACCCTTTCAGTATATTAGTAATATTAGAAAATTAAAAGAAGCTGTTAAGACTTTGAAAATGGATATAGATGATGTTTTGCAGTACTTTTTCCTAAGAGGAATGAATGAAACTTTCAGAAATCAGTTGATACAAATTACTAACAATTCAAAGCCCACTACAAGTGAAATTGTTGATAACTTTTTTGAAGCCAATGAACGGTATCAGAATGCAAATAAGCTTGGTAAATTAAGTAAAAGTAAACTGCCTTCTGCTGAAAGGCATCAAGATAAACTAGGATTGAGTAAAAGTTCAAACTTAGCAGCAGAGGTTAATTTTAAAAGCTCCAATCCTTTTAATTCTTGCACACTTTATAGTGATAAGGTTAATGGTGATCATCCAATCCATAAGTGCCCTAATTTCGCTACTGCTAAGGAAAAGATAGCTAGGTTGAGCATTTTGAATGGTTGCACTAAATGTGCAAGAATCGAGCACTTGGATAGCTCGTGTCATTTTAGATTTTCCAGAAAGTGTAAACATTGTCAGGGATGGCATTTCTCCTTTCTTTGCCTGTCAGATAATCATGAAAGTTCCGAGGTCAGAGATTTGGTGCGTAATCCTAAAAAAGCAGTTCCTAACCCTAAGCAAAACGAGAAAAGTAAATCAAAAGATGTTCAAAATAGTACACAGAATGGGGTAGTTTGTCCAGGTAGTTCCTTTCAGAGTAAGGGGGGCATAAATTCATTTTTACCCACATTTTCTTGTACTTTGGGCCCTAGTAAAATAAGAGGATTGAAGGATTCAGGTAGCCAAGCTAATTTCATTTCTGAGTGTGCTTTAGAAGGTCAGTGTTTCAAAGTTGTGAAAGATAATTTTGATCTTGTTGTCAATGGGTTTAATGGAGCAAAATGCTATCGTACCAAGATAGTTCAAATTTCTGTTAAGATTGGGGAGACAGCGCATAATATAGAAGCTATTTGTGTCCCAGGTATTGATATAAATTTGAATTTACCCGCCCTTGGTAAAGTTGTTAGAAGTTTTAGAAATTATGGTTATAAGCTTTTAGATGAGTTTCTTGATGAGGCTAGAGAAGACATATCAAACATTCAGTTTGTCCTGGGGGCAAATTCAGCTCATTGTCTCATGGAAAAGATGGTTAGTTTTGGTCATAGTGGTCAGTGTGTGTACTATGAAACAAGATTTGGCATTATGTTAATAGGAAACATGAGAAATTAATTGCAAATTTGAAATTTCTCCCTAGCCTGCATGATGATACTCATTTACTTTTTGGCTTGGAAGAGAATTTAAATGAGCAAGGTAAATCACTGGATAATATTAAATTTCCTATGACTTCATGTTTCAAGTCTAGTGTTAGATGTATTGGAAGTGCAGAGGATCCTACAATCTGTATTTTAGATCATGATGGCAGGATCAGCGAGCATAAATTGCACAAAGCTACTGATCATATTTTAGAGCGAGAATGCTCATATTATTTGCACAAAGATAGAACTGACTTAGATGGGGAGAGCACTGAACACAATAAGAAATTAGTTAGGTATTTACTTAATAATACACAAAGAGATAAAGAAGGCAGGTTGATAATGCCACTTTTATGGAATGGTCGTGTTTCTCATTTGCTGGGAAAGAACACAAATTTAGCAAAGCAAATTTTGAAATCTAACCTAAAGAAATTATCGAAGAATGATGAATTTTTGAGATTAATGGATGATAACATAAAGACTCAGGTAGCTCAAAACTTAATTGAAAGGATTGATAATTTGGATAAGTTTTGTGAAGAACACCCAGAGTACAGTGTTTTGCCGCACATGGGAATATTTAAGTTAGACCGCAGTACTACTAAATGCCGAATGGGTTTTCTCTCTAATTTGTGTGAAAACCAAAGTAATGGCTCCCCCTCTATTAGTCACAATCAGGCAATGTGGGCTGGCCCTTGTATTAATCAGAAATTGTCTACTGCCTTGCTACTTTTAAGGTTTGATTCTCATTTATTGTGCTTTGATTTAAAGAAAGCTTTCCAGCAGATAGCATTAAATGAAACTGATCAAAGTAAATTATTATTCTTTTGGTTTAAAAATGTAGGTAAAGGAGATTTTACCATTATAGCATACAAGAATCTTCGTCTAAGTTTTGGGCTAAGGTGTAGCCCAACAATATTGATGATTGGTTTGTACAAAATATTGATGCTAGACACTGAAGGTGATTTGGACAACTTAAAGGAATTGAAGAAACTTATTTACTCTTTGACATACATGGATAATGGTGCGTTCACTGCAAATGATTCTGAAAGCTTACACTGGGGGTTTGATAACTTGAATAACATTTTTAATCCATATAAATTTGAATTACAACAATTCGTTACCAATGATGTTATGCTCCAAGAAAAAATAGATAAGAATTTGGATGAAGTCACTCCTGATGTAGTAAAAATATTTGGTTTAAAGTGGAACCGAATAACAGATTGTATTTCCTCTCCTAAACTTGAGCTAGACTCTAAAGCAAACACTAAGAGACTGATATTGAAAAGCATTGCTTCAAATTTTGATCCATATAATTTCAATGGACCTATTTTAAACAGCTCTTTTATTTATGCATGAACTTCAATTAAACACTTCTCTAGGATGGGATACAGAATTGTCCATTGAGCAACAACGAGAATGGCGTAACATAGCCAAACAAGTTAACATGACTCCTCCAATTGAGGTACCTAGAGTTGTCGGGGAGAGAAATGGGTCATATCGTTTAATTGCATTTACTGACAGCAGTAAAATAATCTATGGGACAACAATTTTTATTCAGTGCATAGAAACTAAGCAAGTCAGTTTTGTTCTAGCAAAGAATCGCTTGGTTAACAAGCAGTTAGAAAGCAAAAGTATTCCATCTCTAGAATTCCAAGGGATAGTTTTGGGAACAGAAACATTATTGGATTTGAATAAGGATTTGGCAGGTCCTCAGTGCCCTAAACCTATTAGAATTGTAGAATCAGTACTGTATACGGATAGCATTGTTTCACTGAGCTGGATTAATTCTTATGTGAACAAATTAGATAAAATGAATAAAAGGAGTGTCTTTATCATGAATCGTTTGGATCACATTCAAAGGACCTGTGAAAATAACAGTTAGATTTTGTTTTGTCAGTGGTATCTTGAACCCTGCAGATTGTATAACTAGGCCTATGTCGTACAAACAGCTTTTGAAAACTAATTATTTCACTGGCCCAGAATTTTTAAGATGTGAAAGGGATGAACTGTGCAGTAATGCTGACACATTTGATATAGTTGTACCCAATCCAAATTTTAATCCATTGAATGAAAATTCCTTCTCAATTTCTGCATCTAAATTAAGTGAATCACAAGTCTTAGCAGAATCAAACCCTGAACATTTAGTCGTCCTGGACAAGTGTTCCAGTTTCTCTAAGCTTGTTAGAATTCACGAGTACGTTCTTAAATTCATTGCTTTGCTCAAAAGAAGAGCAAACTCAGTTTCTTTTAACTTTGGTGATGCATCCTCCTTTCATTTGGAAGCTACTAGACATATCATAAGGAATGATCAGAGAATCTGGTATGGTGAAGTTTTCCAGTATTTAGAAAACAGAAATAAGAGAGTAAAGGATATTACTAATATTATTGCTCAACTTAATGTATACATGGATGATCATGGACTCTTAAGAATTAGAAGTAAGATGCCTAAATGGAGAAAAGATACTTTTGTCAACTTTCCTATTTTGCTTCACAAACACAGTAAGTTAACTCGGTTAGTAATAAAAGATTTTCATGAGAAATTCTCTCATGCTGGTGTTTATTCCCTTTTGTCAGAGATGAGAAAAAAGTTTTGGATTCCACATTACTTTTCAGTAGTAAAAAAGGTCATCAAAGAATGTGTCATTTGTAAGAGATTCAAAGAGAGAACGGTTAAGGTCAATCAAAGTGCCTATCGCGATTTTAGGATTGACCCTCCCTCTATACCATTCAGGTATATTTTTATTGATCATTTTGGACCGTATAACGTTAAGCTTAATGGTAAAAAGAGCAAAGTTTGGGTTCTATGTTTAACTTGTCTCTGGTCGAGGGCAATTAATTTAAAAATTTGTTTAGATCTCACTACAAAAGAATTTTTAAGAGCTTTTCAAATGCATTCATATCAGTATGGAATCCCTCAACTAGTCTTGTCAGATCTTGGATCTCAGTTGGTAGCTGGAGCTAATGTGGTCACTAATTTCCTGGGTGATCCTGAGAGTCAGGCATATTTTGAAGAAAATGGTGTAAAGTCAATTAAGTTTCAGCAGTATCCAAAGGGATGTAACAAATTAGGAGGACTTGTTGAGACTTGTGTGAAGATGAGTAAGCGTTTAATCTATGGAGCATTAAGAAATAATGTGTTAGACTTCCGTGATTTTGAGTTTTTTGTAGAGCAAACCGTCCACTTAGTTAACAGGCGCCCTATTGCCTTCAAAGAAGGGTTGAGAGACAGTATCACAGATGAAGTGCC